>NC_133664.1:168810893-168968393 GCF_037893015.1 Macrotis lagotis
TCTCCTATATTATGTAAATATATTTCATATATGTATATGTGTATATATATATATATATACATATATATATATAATCCCTATCTTATCACATTCACATCCCCCCTCCCCTCCCCATCCACATTTTATCATTTTTCTCTGAGATTTCTATGTCCTATTGAGTGTATAAGCTATTTCTTTCTGAGCCATTCCCCCTCAACTTCCTCCCTTGAATACCATTGGAAACACTATTTCTTGACTCTTTTGATGTGAAAAAATCTTACCCTATTTTACCTCTCCTTTTACTCCCAGTACATTTCCCTTTCACCCATTGGCTCCATTTTTACAATATCTTATACCTTAAAATTTGGTTCGCTCCTGTGCTTCATCTATACAGTGTCCTTCTACTTGCTGTATTGGATAAGAAGGGTCACATGAGTATTATCAGTTTCATCTTTCCATGCAGGAATAAATGCATTTCATCATCAAGTCCCTCATAATTTACCCTTCTCATCCACCCACTCTATGCTTCACCTGAGTCCTGCACTTCAAGATCAAACTTTCTTTTCAACTCTCATTGTTTCAACAGAAACATTTGAAATTCCCCTACTTCATTGAAAATCCATCTTTTCCTGTGGAAGAGGATGTTCAGTTTTGCTTAGCAGTTGATTCTCAGTTTCATTCCAATATTTCTTGCCTTGCAGAAAATTATATTCCAAGCTCTATGAGCCCTTGAGCTTTTGAGTATTATTGGGACACCTCGGCAAGGACCTCAGTTCCTTAAAGGTCTTATTGGAAGCTCTGACTGCTCTCCTGGTCTGTGAATGAACCCAAGCTCACCCCTCTGATCCAGGGCTGTGAGGAAGGTCTCTGCTCTGTTGGCACCCCAGACTGAGTCCAGGATCATAATATGTTCAAAACCCCAGAGTCCTGTCCCGGGACAGAGGACAGACCTAGACAGTCTCCCTCCATCCCCTTAGCTTCCGTAGTTGCTGCAAAGTCCAGTGTAATTCTGACTGCAGCTCCATGATATTTGAATTGTATCCTTCTGGCTGCTTGTAATATTTTCTCCTTGACTTGTAAGTTTTGGTAGTTGGCTATAATATTTATGGGGGTTGGTTTTTTGGATCTCTTTCCAGGGAAGGTCATTGGATTCTCTCCATTTCTATTTTACCCTCAACTTCTAGGATATCAGTGCAATTTTCCTGTAGAAATTCTTTAAGGTCAAGACTCTTTTCCTGATCATGAGTTTCAGGTAGCCCAATTATTTTTATGTTATCTCTTCTGGATCTGTTTTCCAGATGAGTTGTTTTTTCAAATTTTCACATTTTTCTAGTTTTTCATTCTTTTGTTATCGAATTATTATGTATTGATTTCTTGCAAAGTCATCAGATTTCTTTACCTCCATTCTATATCTGAAGTATTTATTTTCCTCAGAGAGCTTTCTTATCTCCTTTTCCATCTTGCCAATTGTGCTTTTTAAATATTCTTCTCTTCGGTAACTTTTTAAACTGTTTTAACTGTTTTAATATATGTTATTTTCTTCAGCATTTTGGGGGGATTGCCCTGACAAAGCTGCTAACTTCATTTTCATATGTTTTTCTGCATCTTTCTCATTTCTCTGCCCAATTTTTCCTTTACCTCCCTTACTTCATTTTCAAAATCTTTTTTTGAGGTCTGTCAAAGCCTAAGACTAATGTCTATATTTTCTGGAGCCTTTACATGCAGAAGCTTGGACTTTCCCATCTTCAGAGTGTATGTTTTAGTCCTCCATGGGACCAAAGTAATTGTCTATGGGTTCCTTTTTTCTGTTTATTCATTTTCCCAGGCTATGCCTGGTTTTGGGGTGCCTCCTGAGCTTTTGAGTATTATTGGGACACCCCCACAAGGACCTCAGTTCCTTCAAGGTCTTATGGGAAGCTCTGACTGCTCTCCTGGTCTGTGAATGACCCCAAGCTCACCCTTCTGACCCAGGGCTGTGAGGAAGGTCCCTGATCTATAGGCAACCCAGACTGACCCCAGGATCTCAATGTGTTCAAAACCCTAGAGTCCTGTCCTAGGGACAAAGGACAGACTTTTCTAGTCTCCCTCCACCACCTTAACTTCTATAGACTTATTACTCAGAGAGAACACCCTGCTGGGTGGCTGCAGAGACCTGCTTCTATTTCCTGGGATTTGGGTTGAGTTGAGGGTCTTGGCCAAACTGAAGATGGCCATGATCTCATTGATCTCATTCTGGCAGAGATCTCCCTGCTGATCTTCCAAGTTATGCTTGGTGCTCCCTGGGTTCACAGGTCAGGAAACTGCTTCTGCTGCCGGGAGCTGGGGCTCCCAGGGCCACAGATACATGGGGCTGTTTCTGGAAGGCTGAAGCTCCTTTGCTCTGGTATGCTGATGCCCCCTCCAGCTCTATGGAACAGAGCACAATTTTCCAGATTAACTTGAGCTAGAGAATTTCCTCACTAGACCTTTCTGTGGGTTCTGTCTCTTGAAAGTTTAGTTATAGTCCTAAGTTTAAGGTTTTTGAAATAATTTGGAGAGACATCCTAAGAAAGGCTGTTCTGCCACCATCTGGTTTCTTCCCCTCTTAATGCTCTCTTGCCTGTGCTCTGGTATGTGGCCATCCCCTCTGCACTGTAGATATGAGAAGGGTCCATGCTTCTCTATGGCAGTATGGGGGACCAGCCATAAACCTGGATCTGAGTGTGGGTAAACAGCAGGCTCCTTCCCTAGGGAGAGCAAAGACACCTCTGCAGTGTCTATGGACTGTCTTACCATCTATAGTCTGAGTGCTCCAGAGGTGTTGGACGACTCCACAGGTTCCCAACACAATGCTGCTCCAATGCCAGTACTGGCTCAGGCTCCATGAGCACTCTGGTGTGGCAGTTCTTTCACTGCCCTTTGAAATTTATCCGCTGAGATCCCTGGGTCAGGAGGTCTTGAAACTGATGCCCCTTGTGACAGGCAGGCATGCCCAGGGACCCAGGTGTCCAATGGACTGTTCCTGGATGGCTGGAGCTGGTTTACTCTGGCTTGATTTGAGTGCAACCCAATCTGAGGTCTGACTTTGCTGAGACTCTTCCCAACTCCTGGTGCCATGGAACAGATCTTTCCTGTGGATCATCTAAGTTGTCTTGGTCTGCAAAATTGTATTACTCAGTCTTTCTTTAGGTTCTGCCCATCTAAATTGCAACTGGAGTCTAAATTTTATGTCCTGTTTAACAAAATAAGACACAGAATACTTGAATAATCCTATTTAGCAAAAGAAATCATGCAAAAGAAAGTAAAATCTACCAAGCATTAAAGAGTTAATGCTAATTAAATTAAAATGGGCAAAGAAGAGTCTATTTTTAAAAATAGGCAAAGAAATTCTATTAATTTATTTTTATGAGAAAAAAAATTTGATATCTAAACAAGAGCAAGAAATAATAGAGAAATAAAGATATTGTCAATTTCCCTAATAATAATTTTATGCAAAAATTAAATAATGCCTAAGGAATTGAAGCAATATATTACAAATATACTAGATAATGATCAGACAGAATTCATATCAGAAATTCAGGACTCACTCAATATTAGGAAATTATCAATGAAACTGATCAAATAAATAACTATAAAAACAAAAAGCATATGATTTTTTTCAGAAGATGCAAAAAATTTTATGAAAAATGTAATTACTTTATTTAAAAACAGTAAGAATCATAAAAATCAATAAAGTCATTCATTATAAAATTGAAAAGTAGTAGCTATATAAAACCAAGTACATATACTACCTGTAATAGGAATAAACTTGAACCATAGCCTGTAAGAATAGGGATGAAGCAAGAATGCCTGTTATAGCCACTATTATTCAATATTTTATTAGAAATCATAGTTCATAAAGTAGAGGGGGCAAATGAAATAATGCCCAAATATTTGCTGATAATCAGATTTTAGAAATTCATATTTGTCAGAGTGAGAAATTTGTACGAATATTTAATTCTGTAAAGACAACAGGGAGATAATGAATTTTTTGAGTAAAGGTATTGTTGCTTTCAGACTTCTCTAGAAATATTACTTTGGAGACTATCTAGGTCCACCCTATCCTTTAGCATAAAGTCCTCTTCTACCTTTTTACTTTCAGTGATTTATGGTTGTCAACTGTGTATCCTTTGATTAAGGACTAAAAGTGAAGTCAGAGGTGACCTAGACCAACTCTATTTTTTTCTTACAAATAAGAAAATTGGGGCCATTTATTTACCCAAGAAGTATGAGAAAATCAAAAATCTTTTCTCCACTATCATTTCCTATGTTCTCAATTATGTACACCTTAGTGTACATTCATATCCAATGCTATCATTTATTTCATTTATGGCCACTCATATGATAAACATCCTACTAATCTCATTTCTTTTCTCACTTGGACATAACACTGAAGATGACAAAAGTAGAAAGATTAAATGAATCCTTTTCAGACCAAGGTTTTTGGTCCATGCCCAGGAAGGGTACCTGATCCTTTGGAGCTGACAAACCGGGAATGGTTTCATGTCCAATGCTAGCACAGTTGTCTTTCTGATTATTGAACCAGTATTTCTGAGAAGTATCTGTCTTGGCAGTTATTGAAACTCATGATCCTATTGTCACCACAAACAAGTCCTTCTACTAAATTTGCATAAGTATAGGCTCTGGGTCAGTCTCCACTAACATGCCATAGACCTTTCCTTCTTATCTCTTAATTTGTTATTGGCTAGATGAAACCTCAACCAGACCTTTTGTTGATTCTGCCACTCAAGAATTTGAATTGCGGCATTATTTTAAAATTGTCTGGGCTGAGAATGTTAGGAGAGTGTTTCATCTATTCCATCATTTGATTCCACTCAGTGCTTCAAGTATTTTTCTTAAAACTAAAAGTAGTAAAAAGGTGTTTACCTGCTTTAGAAGAGGAGAATCTTTTTTGAGAGTTTTTAGTAAAGTTACAGGTCCAAACCAATGCAAGGAAAAAAATAATGTTCACTATGGACTCTGCCTCTTTCTGGGGTTTCTGACCAATGTACAGTCAGAACTCACTACATGACACAATTTCCAAATGTCAATTTGCATTTGGTCAGATCCACTTAACTCATGGGATCTTTACCTTAATATTGTATTTGTGGGTAGAGATAGATTAAGATATAAATACAGAGGTAGAGATAGATAGAGAAAGATAGACATATAAAGATATTTTATTTATGTCTTTAAAATATTATTCTAAAAAAAAAGAAAAGAAATAGGGGGGCTAGGTGGCGTAGTCGATAAAGCACCAGCCTTGGAGTCAGGAGTACCTGGTTTCAAATCCGGTCTCAGACACTTAATAATTACCTAGCTATGTGGCCTTGGGTAAGCCACTTAACCCTATTTGCCTTGCAAAAAAAACCAAAAAAAACTTCAAAAAATATTATTCTGAGAATGTCAAACATGTACATGATACAAAAATACATAAAGAATTTCTTTTTTACATCATGAAATTCCAGGAAATTCCCAGAGTTTTGTTCTCATTATCAAATTCTTTGACTGGAAGGGAAAAATGACAGGAATAAAAGTTAAATAATTACCATTCCATGTCTTAATACATTCAAATTTATATTTATAACTTCCAGTTATTCTGAGAATTGTGATAATAATGTATGAGAAAAATCCTATATGAAATTCCTTCATTCATAATACCTTTAAGTTAGTTTGTTTTTTCCCTTTAAAAGAGTTGAAAGGGGAGATTTCCAGGTCAGAACCAAGATGTTGAATGAAGCTCACAAGTTCCCAGAGCTTTTCTAGAAACAACTTTAAATGATACAAATACAAAAAAAATGAATGAACAAGTTCTCAACTGAGGAAATCATGGAGGAACTTCAGAAATTGTCTGAATTTTGTGTAAAAGGGAATTGTAGAACAGCATAGGAAGGAGAGCTGGACAGTCAGCAATAGGATTTTTGCCACACTGCAGCAGACTAGAAATATAGCAATCCAGAAGTAAGGGTCCTAATACCAGCTAAGAAGACAAATGTGTAGCCAAGGAATGCTAGTGGAACAGGCAGAACTGAGTTGGGATACCTTAACATATGGAAAGAAAAAAATAAACACTAGCACCTGAGACATTATAGTGGTAAGCAAGGGACCAGATCCCTGGTCCTCTGAAAATAAAAATCTGGGGAGGATAATGCCCGTGTCCAGGAAGCAGAGCATAAATATCAAAATGAGCAAAATCTCAAAAAAGAGTGTTAATCATAGAAAGCTAATATTCTGATAAAAATGCCATCTCAACAGAGGAAAGCAGTATCAAAATACCCACCTGAATACTCAAAGGGATTTGAGAATTGGTATCAAATGCAAGATCTCTTGGAAGAGTTCAAAACAAAACTTAAAAATCCAAAAAGGAAAGAAGAGAATTGGAAAAAGAAATCAGAATCATGTAGGAAAATTATAATTGACTGAAATGTGGAGTGTAGCACCTTTAGCTTCTGCAGAATATGGGTATCTCCACATTTACATACCAGGTAAGGTGGCACCACATGGAAGATAGAAATTCAGTTTCAGTGGCAGCAAGCTTAGGGTACAGGTTCCCCCTATGTGTAACCCTGAGAAAGTCAATTACGATTTCAAAGTCATAGAATCGGTTAAAAAAATAACCACACCATGTAATTTTCACTAAAAAGAGATGGAAGTGTTTTATATTGAAGCCAATATAGCACATAAGATTACATTGAGGAATTAAATGAGTACAGTTGAATCATGCTTTTATGGATATCTAGTTAGGCATGCAATTCACTAAAGAGTTCTTTTTGTAATGAAATTTAAGATTTAGAAATAAGGGCAAAAATTCAGTATATAAAAAAAGAAACTGGAAGCTTAGGAATGAAAAGAAAGCATCCAGTGGCTTTTTCATACAGAAATTGGCAGTGATTTGGGACAAGGAGAATCAATGTCTATTTTGCAGGCTATAATATATTGAAATTTGTCATGAATGATGTTTTGGAGCATTTCAGCAAAGATCAAAGTATGTTTGTGTGTGTGTGTGTGTGTGTGTGTGTGTGATGCATGAGAGACAGCGACAGAGAGAGATATTTAAAATTGCTCTACTACTTTGATATTTTCCCTTTAAATACATTATTGGGGAAGGGAAAGAAGGGAAATGACATTTAGAATCTTGTTCCTATCATCTTTTATTTCATTCACTTAGTAGGCTTTTTTGATATGATAAGTGTTAGGAATATAACTGATAGAAATATACTAGGGGAGGCTACGTGGTGCAGTGGACAGAGCACTGGCCCTGGATTCAGGAATACCTGAGTTCAAATCTGGCCTCAGTCACTTAATAATTACCTAGCTGTGTGGCCTTGGGCAAGCCACTTAACCCCATTTGCCTTGCAAAAACCTTAAAAAACAAAGAAATATGCTGAAGATAGATTGAACCAACATCCATCTATTGCCTCTAGAGAAATGTCAAGATACTGATAATGTCTGCTGAAGTTTTGCTTGTTTTGAGATATGAAGTGGAATATACAAATGGGATTCTTTTAATCTGACTAAAATCACAAACGTATACTAACTAAAAATTTATCACAAGATCAGAGATTGAAGAGATGATAAAAGTGATCACTTCAAACCCTCTCTTTTTAGATATGAGAAAACTGAGACAAAGAGATGTTAAGCTACATGTACGGAGTCATATAGTTAGGGGGTCCTAAACTCAGAGTTATATGACTCAAAGGCAAATATTCTATTAATTTTACCATGGTGGTCACAAATATATAATCAATCCTACATTTACATCTACACAATTCAATTCGATTCAATATTAAGGGACTTCTATCTATACCCAAGACCCTATTATTGGTACTACTGATGGAAAGCTGTAGGCAATAGGAGATCTCATTTTGTTAATAGTTTGTTGATTCTCTTTGAAGGGGTATAGAGGAACATTTGACTCAGTAGAGAAAATACAGCCCTAAAAGGTGTCTTGCTAGAAGCAAACTCTAATTAAAATGCTTGAATCGTACAAGATTACTTGGTAAATGTAATACCTGACATGATTGTGGTTAATGAGAATGGTTTATAATAGTGTAAATATGCAATAAAGAGCAAACATGTGTACATATAAATATATATTCTCAAATGCATATATATGAACACAGTACATGTACATATACAGATATTCACATATAGAAGCATATATATGTATGTGTGAATAATGAATACAAATATCCAAACACATGAACACACAACTATTTGTGTAATACATACATATATATACATATACACACACACACACACACATATATATATATATATATGCAACATAGTCATAAAAATTATATATGCCCTAATACATAAGTGGTCAAAAGATAGGAATCAATAATTCTCAAAAGAAAAAGAAGCTATTAATAATTATTGTAAAGTAACCATAAATCATAAATAATACATGAAATAAACATTTCTAGGGTTAAATCTCATACTCAGCAAATTGACCAAGTTGGAAAATGATAGTAATGATCTATATTAGAGGAATTATACCAAAATGGGAATACTAGAGCTAGGAGAGGCTTTCAAGCATTCTGGAAATATTCTAAGGAAGTAAATAAAATAACCATAGTTTTTTGCACAGAGATCCCACTGATCAACAACATAATTTTCTGAGAAGCTTATTTTATAATAACAAAGAGTTTGTTCTTTCTATAGCCCAGAAAAGGTGACCTTTTCTCTCTTCTTCACACATTGTAATTATCACCTGTCTTCAACCCTCTGAAAATTAATAAATGTATATGTATATACACACATAAGTGTATATATATATACATATATATATATATATACATATATATGTATACACATACATATAATCTCCTTAAATTGGGGGAAGTTTAAATAAATTGTAGCACAGAAATGTAATGGAATATTATTGGTACATAAAAATGAACACTAAAAATTTAAGAATGAGAAAATATATAGACTGATGCAAAGTAAAGTAAGCAGAACCAAGATCAGGAAAGCAATATACATATTTCAATGTCAGGTACAAGCGGGGTGCATTAACACATTCAGATGATGCAGATTCCCCCTACTCTCAGACTCATTCATCTCTAAATCTGTGATTATAAGATCCTATGTTCCATTAATTAAGTTAGCATCTACAAAGAAAATATTCAAAATTACTACATATTAAAAATCAGTCTTATTCTTTTTCCTTCTTGCTCAGTCATACAATATGATGATTATATAAACTAACTGCCACCACTTCACCAAAGGCTATATAATTTCTCAGTACCTGTTGTGACAATGCATTTCATTTGACCAGGTTTTATAATTGTTTTGTTATAAGACCAAATACAAAGGTTAAAAATTATTCAAGTCATATGCAAATGGACTATTTCTCCATATTGGTGTAAACCTCTAAGGTGAATATATAGAAATTCTCCCTTCATTTCCTGGGTCATTAAATTAAGTTCTGAATAAATTATGTAAACAATCTCTCAAACAAAAGTTTAATTCTCCATCCAAAAGGCAAATAAAAGAAACAAATTGGTATTTTGTGAAGTTTTCATATGTGAAAATTATTTAGAATTGTTTTTGACTAGGCAATTGTAAAATTGCTATACGTAAATCTTTCAAGATTGTTTCTTTCAAAATAAAATAAATCAATATGCAGCACTAGGTAAATTCTATTGTTCTTAATGATTTTTATAAACAAAAATACAAGTCCTATGACTAATCGTTATTGCCTTCAGTAGAGTCTCACTTGGTTTTCACCATTTTAAAGTCTTCCTTTCTGTGACCAATATAAAAATAGATGCTCTGAATTATCCTGAAATATATGTTATTAAGAGAAATGTTGCTTCCTTTTATTATTCCTCCTCTTTAAAAAAATGTCTTGCCAAGGTAGATCTCTTCATGAACTTACAGATAATGAAAAACTGTGCTCATTTCCCTCCTGGGGGCAGTGAGCCCCTTTATTTCTAACATCCTTCATGTCTGTTCTGCGTTTATTTAAAAATCTAGGCAGTACCCACACAGTTTTTATATTTGGCTAGTCAAAGCTCGTTAATGTTCCCAGCATTTTTCAAGAGTGATTTTGATAATTTGACATGTATAAAAATGATGAAAGAGCACAAGATGCTTCAGAACATTAACCAATCAAACACAACAAATGTTTCATGTCCTAAGGACTGCATTTTGAAATTTTAATATAAATAAAAATGTGAAAACTTTGTTTTGTACACATTTTCTAAGCAAGATCTTTGTTTTCTACTATTCCTAGAAATTATTGTAATCAACATAAAGAACTTCTTAAGATCTAATGTCACCTCCATCATTCAGATTTGTAAATCTATGAGTGAATATAATTGTTAGAGAATTTGGAGTATTCTCTAAATGGATATGTTTAATTCCTCATTCAGGCTTTGTTAATCCTCAAATTGTTACTACCAGATAACTAATGATACCTCTTTTCTATCACCTGCAATAGCTCTGCTGTGGGTCTGGACATGAATTTCCAAGAGTCAGGTCAAGTAGACAAACATATACAAACGCAAAAGATTGGAAAATGAACATCTACCAACATTATTTTTGGCAACTCAGACTTTTTATAGCAAAAACTTATTTCAAGAATAACCAGTTAAAGGAGACCCAGTTTTACAATTTCCTGGGTAAATTTACAATATTTGTTAGAAATCTGCCTACTTCTCTATCAAAAAACCCTCCAGAGTCAAAGACTATCCTAGGTCAGGGTTCACTGGTGACCCAACGGATCCATAATGAGCATGAGCAATATTCCACACTTATCTTTGATGGAAAAGTCACCAGGTTTATGTGAATATTACTCCCTTGGGTTGGCCCTCTACACTTTTTAATCCCCTAAATCTATTTCCAGGAAATTTAGTTATCACAAATATCTAATTATGAAGAGATGTGTGTATTGAATTACATCACAGATCAAGATGGAAAAGCCAGGGTGGACAACAGTGGAAATTCTAGATAATAAGGAGAGGAATATGATCTACTAAATCTATCAGGGCATGAAGTGAGTACAGTATAAGAAAATGAAAATGGATGCTATGTAAACCATACCAGCCTTACACAATATGGAAAAAAGAAAATGGAGAACATATGAAATTTAAGTTTTGGCCTTTACTGCCAAATTCAAGTTAGAACCTATTAAAGACCTTAACTTAAAAACATCAAGGTCTCCCACTGCAGGAAAAGGCAACTCCAGTCATCCTGATCCATATCTAGTCATTAGATGCAGGTATCTCAAGAGGAGAGTTTGAGGCTAGTGACTTTGCACAACCCATCCTCACTTAAATCCAATTGGCTTCAGTGTCATGACATCACTTCCCTGATGTTATGATTCTCTTGAAGAACAAGGACAGGACTTCCTAGAAAGAGTAAAGATGTCAGCATGAAACTAACATGTTCCCCAAGTGTTTCCCTGCACAGTTAAATGAAGCCTCAGACATAATAGTTACAGATCACAACAACAACAACAACGAAAGACAAGATCCAAAGTTTTCAACAGCAGACATCATAAAAGGATCTTCAGTGAAGGTCTGTCTCCTTGGGGGAAAAGGGGAAGTACAGCCCAGCTAGGCAGGAAAATAGGAAAGACAGCAAGAGGCTTTCACCATAGGGCAGTCCAGGTCCCTTCAATTTTACTACATCATCTATCCTGATAGCTTCATAGCAAACCAGCAGGAAGGATCTCAACCCTAAACAAAGACTGAACTGTGGGAACATGGGGGCAAAAGACATGACTAGGTTAAGAATATAAACCATGGCATGAGCATAACTTGGACATAAAAGAGGAAACAAACCTCTCCAAAGGCAAGACCAGGACTACACAGACAAGCCAGGGATCAGACCCCAGTCCTGGCAGAAAACGAGTGTTTCTATTCTCCCTATACCCCAGGATTAGGGCTCAACTATATAAAGTTGAGCAAAATAACTAAAAGAGTGCTCACTATAGAAAGCTACTATGCAGATAAAGATGATAACAATACTACCTCAGACGAAGAAAACTAAAATAATTACTCACAGGGCAAATCCCAGAATCTATGATTTGGACTCAAATTCAAAAGCTCATACAAGAGCTTAAAAGAGATCAAAGAAGAGAAGAAGAAAAAAAAGTAAAAAAAGAAGTGAGAATCATGCTGGAAAATTATGAAAAATTGATGAAAGAAATCAGTTCCTTTAAAGGCAAAAATAATCACCTGGAAAAAGAATATAAATCTTCAAAGAATAAAAATTGACCAACTGGAAAAGGAATACAACTTAGCAACAAGTAAAATTAACTAACTGAAAAAGAAGCACAAAAGCTAACTGAAGAAATTACAACCCCTAAACATTAGAACTAGGTAAATGGAAACTAATGAATCTGCTAGACCACAAGATTTTATCAAAATAAATTTCTGAAAGCATTGAACAAAATGTAAAATACCTTTTAGAAATAACAAATGATCTGAAAAAAAAAGATCAAGGAGAAATAATTTACAAATTATAAAATTATAAAAAAAGAACCTTGAAAACATCCTGCAAGAAATTATCAGGTAAAATTGGACAAAACTGTTAGAGCAAGAAGACAAAATAGCCATTGAAAGACTGCCCAGAACTCCTCCAGGTAGAAACCCCAGGATAAAATCTCCCAGGGTCAGCATAGCCAAATTACAGACATCTCAAATAAAGAAGAAAATGCTGCCAGCAGTAAAAAAAAAAGAAAGAAAGAAAAGCAAAAAGAAAAAAAGGAGAAATTTAAACAGAAAGGAAACAGAATCACACTTATACAGGACTCATCAGTTTCAACATTGAAGAACCAGAGGACATGGAACACCATATACTAGATTACAACCAATAATTTATTAGCCTGAAAAATTCAGCATATTATAGCAGGGAAAAGATGGAGGTTCAATGAAACAAAGGACTTCCAATATTTCCTGATAAAAAGACCAGAACTGAATAGAGAATTCAATCTCCAAATGTCAGACTCAAGAAATGCATAAAAAGAAATGAAAATGGGAGGGAAAACAAAACAAAACAAATGTTAATCAAGAATATCAAATTGTATTCAGTGCTTTAAGGGAAGATAAACTATGGATCCTGAGAATTTTATTTCTCTCAGGATAGTTAAAGGGTTGAATATAATTGAATAGATTGGATTTAGAGGATATGGGTATGGTTGATGCTTAGAGTACTAAGGTGATATCACTCTTTTTGAGACAAAACCCCAATAAGAAGCAGGGGTGTTTAAACTTTTGTGTCTCAGTTTCCTTTGATCTACTTTAAATCTGCTTTGTTCATAGACCTTAGCACTTTCTCACTTCCTCACACTATACTGGGTGGTGTGGAGCTAGTATCTCTCATACTTTACCTTCAAGTGTAAAGTTCTTAAGAGAAAGCTTCAGAGTATCCCAGTATTTAGAGCACTGTGAGATTCACTAGTTCATTAAATCAGAAGTGACTTTAGGGTCAGAGGGTGGGAATCTAATTCAAAGGGATGGACTTAAATTATACTTCAGTTAACCAGGGTTTGAGTACCCTGAATGGAGAGCAAAAGGAGGGGAGTGTGGGAAAAAGTATGCTTGGGGGAGGGTCAAATTGTTCATGAAAAGAATTGACTTTAAATGGTACTTTGGTTCATGAAGATTATGTATTTTTAGAGGGTACTTGAAAAAGGAGTAAGGTTTAGAATGATTATAATTTTATATGGTTCATGACTCTTGAGACGTGTATTTCCAATGTGATAGAAAAAGGAAAAGTTCTTAGTGAATATGAGATGATGCTGATTATCAAAAAATCAACATGTGATTGTACTATGTTTGATAATATTTTGTGTTTATCAAACAATCAAGCAATCAATTAATCAAGCTCTGGTTGATGGAATTTGATTGATAATATTTCTATTGATAAATAGCACCAAGTGAAAAGGCACAAAGCTCTATTATATTAAAGGGAAAGAAGGGAGTATGTGAACACTGAATAAATTCTATTCAATAGATTTGGTCCAAAGAGGGAAAAAGATACATTTCCAGTTGGGTTTATAAAGCTAACCTACTCTAATGGGAATTGGGGTCAGGGAAGGTGAAGCAAAGGGAAGAAGAGACTGATAAAAGGGAAGATGAAGGTATAAGTGAAAATAAGCTAAAATTTAAATTTTAAAATATAAATTAAAGGGGAAAGGGAGTAAAGCTGTAGTGAGGAAGAATAAGAGGAAAGGAAAGAAAAAAAATTAAATGGGGATACACAAAATGGAGGGAAAAACAGAATTAGTAATCTTAACTATAAATCGGAATGCGATGAACAGTCATATAAAACAGAAGCAGATAACAGAATGGAATAAAAACCAGAATCCTAAAATATTTTGTTTACAAGAAACACATTTGAAGCAGAGAGATACACATATGTTAAGGTAAAAGAGTGGAGCAAACTATATTATACTTCAACTGATATAAAAAAGAAACAGGAGTAGCAATTCTGATCTCTAATAAAATAAAAGCAAAATCATTTTCAAATTAAAACAACCATGAGGTATCACCTCACAACTACCACATTGATGAACATGACAAAAAGGGAAAATGATCAATGTTGGTGAAGTTGTGGGAGGATTGGGACATTGACTCACTGTTGGTGGAGTTGTGAAATGATCCAAACCTTCTGGAGATCAATAAGGATCTATGTCCAAAACGCAATAAAACTGAACATAACCTTTGACCCCCAAAAAGTAGGCCTATATACCAGAAGAAAAAATAAAAAATGGGAAAAGTTTCTCATGTTACAAATTATTCATAGCAGTTCTTTTTGAAGCAGCAAAGAATTGGAAATTGAGGGGATGTCCATCAATTGGGGAATGGGTGAACAAGTAAAGGCACATAAATGTTAGCAAATACTATTGTTCTATATGAAACCATTAGTGGTTGGACTGTAGAGAAGCATGGAATGAATTATAGGAACTGATGTTGAGCTAAGGGAGCAGAACCAAGAAAATATTGGACACATTAACAACAACATTGTGAGTTTATCAACTTGATGAATGCAGCTCCTCTCAGCAGTTCAGAGAGCTAGAAGAGCCTAGGGCATCATCTATGGACAATGTTATGCCCATCCAGAGGAGGAAAAACAAAACAAAGCAAAACAACAACAAAAAAAAACCTTTAGAATCTGAATGAACACTACATTCACTTTTTAAGTATATCACTTTTGTATTTCTTTCCTATCTTATGGTTTTCTTTCCTTTCCCTTAATCCTTATTCCTCAAACCAAAAATGATTGATCAGTATACATGTCAAATATAAATGTTTATATATTATATTCTTCTGACTGTTCACCACTGAAGTGAGGGGGATGGGAAGGGAGGTGGAAGAAAATTAAGTAACTTAAAAAGATGCATATTCATGTGGTTAAATGTTGAAAAGTTTCATAGCATGTAATTGGAAAAAAATAAAATATCAGTTCGAAAAAGAAAGTAAAGTAAATAGCAAACAACAGAATAAAATAATAATATTTGAAAAAAAAGGACAGACTTCTGTGGCAGAACCAAGATGGTTCTAAAGCTACTATACTTCAGGAGTTTTCCCTACAGAATGTTAAATAAGGCCTCTATACAGACATTAAAGCTACAGATCCTACCACTGGCAAAACAACTGACCTGGAAAATAGATTCAGAAGAGACAATTTGAGACTCATAAGACTAGACTGAGAACATGAAAGAAAAAAAAATAAGCCTGGACTTCATACTTCAGGATATACTAAAGGAGAACTGCCCTGATAACCTGGAAACAGAGGACGAAGTAGTTATCAAAATACTACATTAATCCCCTCCTGAAAGGGATCCTAAAATGAAAACACCATGGAATATTGTGACCCAACTCTAGAATTATTAGACCAAAGAGAAATTCCTGCAAGTACTCAGAAAGAAGAAATTCAAATACCAAAGAACCACAGGGAGAACTACACAATCTGTCTCCATCAACATTAAAGTATTAAAGGGCCTGTAAATTGATATTCTGTGGAGCAAGGGAGCTTGGATTACGACCAAGAATTCAATATCTAGAAGAACAGAGCCTTCTTTTTAAGGGTAAAAGATGTAGATTTAATGAAATGGAGACTTTTAATCTTTCCTGAGGAAAAGATCAGAGTTTAATAGAAAATTTGGTCTTCAAACAGGAGACTTAAGAGGTACATGAAAAGGTAATGGGGGAAAGCAAAAAAAAAAAAAAACTGTTAACCAATAATATTAAACTAGTAACATCTCCACCTGGGAGGAAGATTCTCCTAACTCTTGAGAAATTTAACTCTATTAGAGGGAATATACTTAGGTAGAAGGAATGTACATTCATGATATATCCACGACTTTCATGGAATGATTGAAAAAATATCTCATTAAAAATGTTGGACAGTAGGGGCGGCTAGGTGGTGTAGTAGATAAAGCACCGTCCCTGGAGTCAGGAGTACTTGGGTTCAAATCTGGTCTCAGACACTTAATAATTACCTAGCTGTGTGGTCTTGGGCAAGCCACTTAACCCCATTGCCTAGCAAAAACCTAAAAAAAATGCTGGACAGTAAAGAGACAGGAGGAAGGGGAGATAGAATTGGGTAAACTGCATCACATGAAGAGTTGCAAAGTACCTTTTGCAATACAAAGGAAGAAGGGAGGAGATGAGAACTTACAGAATCTTCCTCTCATCAGAGTTGTCTCAAACAGGATGTAGAAATTTATCTGACCTTTAAAGTATTAGAAGGGATGAGGAAGGAGAGCCTGATAGAAGAGAGGGACAGGTGAAAAAGAGGAATAGGGAAAGGGGAATGAAAAGGGGGGAGGGGGTTAGATAAAAGGGGGTGAACACATTGACGGAGGCAGTATTCAGAAGCAAAATACTGGAGAGGAAGGATAAGGCTGAAAAGGGGGAAAAATACAAATGGAGGAGAGGTAGCAGGGAGGGCAATAACTATTATAGTAATTTTAAATTTGAATGGGAATGGGATGAGCTCTCCCATAAAATTTAATATGGATAATGGGGGGAATAGAAACCATAATTCCTCAATATGCTACTTATAAGAAAGATATTTGCAGGCAGCTAGGTGGTGCAATGGATAGAGTACCAACCTAGAGTTATGAGGACTTGTGTTCCTATCCAGTCTCAGCCATTTAATAATTGCATATCTATGTGATCTTGGGCAACTCACTTAACCTCATTGCCCTACCAAAAAAACATTTGATGCAGAGAGATACATACAAGGTAATGGTAAAAAGTTGGAGCAGAATATATTATAATTCAACTGATGTGAAAAAGGCATAGATAGTAATCCTTAGTTTAGAAAATGCAGTGCAAAAATAGATCTCATTAAAAAATTTAAAGAAGGAAATTAAATTCTGCTTGACAATGAAGTAAGTTCAGTACTAAATATGTATGCACCAAATGGTATAACATACAAAATTTTATAGGAAAAGTTAAATGAGATACAGGAAGACACAGACAGCAAAAACTCTACTGGTAGGGGATCTCAGTCTCCCTCTCTCAGAATTAGATAAATCTAACCATAAAATAAATAAGAAATAAATTAAGGAGGTCAGTAGAATGTCAGAAAATTGAATGGGGATAGAAAAGAATATATATATTTTTCTGCAGTGCATGACACTTAATAATATTTTCCATGTATTAGGGGATAAAACATCATAATCAAATGCAGAAAGGCAGAAATATTGAATATATCATTTTCATATCATGATGTAATAAAAATCATGTGCAATAAATGACCATAGAGAGATCTAAAAATAATTGCAAATTAAATAACCTAATTTTAAAGAATGAGTGAATCAAACAACAAAGCAGTGAAAGAATTAATTATTTCTTCCAAACAATAATGAGACAACATAATAAAATTTATTGGATGCAGCCAAAGTAGTTATTAGGGCAATATACTATATCTCTAAATGCTTATTTGAAAAAATAAATCAGAGATCTATCAACTGAGTATTCAATTAAAAAGTTTAGAGAGATAAATTAAAAATCCCCAATTAAATGAAAATTTAGCAATTCTGAAAATTGAAGGTGAAATTAATAAAATCAGATAAATACTATTGAACTAATAAATAAAATAAATAATTTTTATGATAACCTTTAAAATAGATAAAACTAGGGACAGCAAAGTGGACCAGTGGGTAGAGCACTGGCCCAGGAGTCAGGAGTGCCTGGGTTCAAATCCAGCCTCAGACACTTAATAATTACCTAGCTATGTGGCTTTGGGCAAGCCACTTAACCCCATTTGGCTTGCAAAATCCTAAAAAATTATAGATAAAACTATAGTTAATTCTATTTTAAAAAAGAAAGAAGAAAACCAAGTTACTAGTATCAAAAAATGAAAAAGTTGAATTCACCACCAATAAGGAGTAAGTTAAAGTAATAAATTAGAATTCTTTTGCCCAATTGTATGCTAATAAATTTGATAATCTAAGTGAAATGGATGAATATTTATAAAAAATTATAAAATCCCAGCTTAAAGGAAGAAGAAATTAAATATTTCATAACCTATATCAGCATAATATCTGAAAAAATAGGTGAAGTGAAAACTCTATCAAATTCCCTCTATGACACCAATTTGGTGCTGATACTTAAACCAGGAAGAGTAAAAACAGAGAAATAAAATTATAGGCCAATTACCCTACTGAATATAGTTGCAAAAAATTTAAATAAAATACTATGAAAGTGATTACAGAAGATTACCAGTAGGATAATACACTATGATGAAGTAAGACATATATACTAAGAATGCAGGATTGGCTCAAATTGAGAAAACTGTCTTCATATATGACCATAGCAATAGCAAGTCTAGATGAAAACATGATTATCTAAATGGATTCTTAAAAATCTTTTGTCCAAATACAGCACCAATTCCTACTAAAAAGCACTAGAGAGCATAGGAATAATTGAATTGTTCCTTATAATGGTAAGCAGTATCTATCAGAAACTATCTACAAGCATTATATGCAATGGGGATAAACTAGAAGCATTCCCAGTAAGATCAGATGTTAAATGAGAATTTCCATTAAAATCACTATTATTCAATACTGTATTAGAAATATTAAATTTAGCAATAAGAGGAGAAAATGCAATTGAAAGAATTGGTAATGAAGAAGCAAAAACTCTCACTCTTTGTAAATGATATCATGGTATACCTAGAGAACCCTAGAAAATCATCTTAAAAACTACTGGAAACAATGACCAACTTTAGCAAAATCACAGGATATAAAATAAATCCACATAAATACTCAACATTTCCATATATATATATATATATGTATATATATATATATATATGTATGTATATATATATATATATATATATATATTTGTGTGTGTGTGTGTGTGTGTAGCTAACAAGATACAACAGCAATAGATAGAAGGAGAAATCCTCTTTAAAATAACTTGACAACATAAAATATTTGGGATTCTATCTGCTAAGGCAGACTCAGAAAATTTATGATTACAACTATAAAACACTTTTTCACACAAATAAAATCAGAGCTAAAATCTGTTCAAATATCAATTCCTCATGGATAGCCCAAAATAATATAAAAATATAATTCTATCTAAATTAAATTGCTTATTTATTGTCATACCAGTCAAATTTCAAAAAAAATTAATTTAGTGACCTTGAAAAAATATGGTAATTAAATTCTTCTGAAGGAACCAGAAGTCAAGAATATCAAGGTAATCATGGAAGAAATGCAAAATAAGACAGCCTAACCATAGCCTATCTAAAGTTATATTGTAAAGCATCAGTCATAAAAACTCTCTGGTACTTAATGAGAAATAGAGTGGTCCAGTGGAATACATTAGGTGCAAAAGAGAAAGCAGTTGGTGTAGGAACAATACTCTACTGTTGAGAAATCCAAAGAATCCAACCTCTGGAATAAGAACTCACTCTTTAATAAAAACTGCTGGGAAAACTGGAAGATAGAATGACAGAAAGTAGGCATACACTTATCTCACACTCTATACCAAGATAAGGTCAAAATGGGAACAGGATTCAGACATAAAAGACAATATTATAAGTGAATTAAGAGAAGAAGGAATAGTTTGTCTATCAGATCTATTGAAAGGGGAGAAATTTATGAGCAAAGAAGAAATAGAGAACATTATAAAAAATACAAACTGAATAATTTTGATTACATCAAATTAAAAAGGTTTTGAAGAAACAAAACCACTGTAACCAAGATCAAAAGGATTGTAGTAATTTGTGAAACAAATTTTACAACTAGTGATTCTAACAGAGGACTGATTTCTAAGATATATGGATCACTGAGTGAAATTTATGTATAAATAAAGCATGTCATTCTCCAATTGATAGATTTAAAAGATATTCAAAGGCAATTCTTGGACAAATAAAACAGTTATATGAAAAAATGTTCTAAATCATTATAGATTAAATAAATTTAACTCAAAGCATCTCTGAGGTATCACATGCCTCATACTGGCCAATATGACCAGAAAGGATGATGATCAATATTGGAGGAGATGTGGGAAATTTGCATTTTGATTGCATTATGAACTGAAACAACCTTTCTGGAAAACAACTTGGAATCCTGATGAGATCATGAAAAAAGAGTAAAAATTCCACATCTACAAAAAAAAGATACATAGAAATTTAGAAATTCTTTTTTTTGTAGTGGCAAAGAATTGAAAATTGAGGGGATGCCCATCAAATAGAGAATGACTAAACAAATTGTAGTACATATATATATATATATATATATATATATATATATATATATATATATATATATATACATGGTTGAAACCCAATTGTTCTATAAGAAATCATAAGAGAAGAGATTTCAGAAAAGTCTAGAAATTTTGCATGACTTGATGTAGAGCAACATGAGCAGAACCAGAAAAACCTTATATACATTAACAACAGCATAAGGTAGTGATCAATCATGATAGACTTGTTCATTCCATGAGTGCAATAATCAGGTACAATCTTAATGGATTTAGGATGGAGGATACCATTCTTGTCCAAAGAAGGAACTGTGGAGTTTAAATGAAGATCAAAGCTTATTAGCTTCATTTTTTAAAATTTTTCTTATCTATCATATAATTTTGTCATTTCAAAAGTTTTCTTTCTTATATTTGAGCTTATCATGACTAAAAATGCAAAGCTTATATTAGATTACCTTCTGTTGGAGGCAGTGGGGAGGGAAAGGAGGAAGGGGGAAAAACTGTAAAACTCAAAACCTTAAAAAAAAAGTGATTGGAAGAAACCATCACTGTAAGTAATTGGAAAAAGAAAAAGTATTTATACAAAAAAATAAAGAAATAATGAGGGACTTCAACCTCCCACTACCAGCATTAGATAAATCTAATAATAAATAAATAAATAAAACAAAAAGAAAGATGTGAAGATGAATAAAATCATTTAAAAAATTTAGGTATTATAGACTTCTGAAGAAAACTTAATGGGTATAGAAAAGAATATAAGGTTTTTTTTTCAGCTCCACATAGCAGCTATACTAAAATTGATCATGCATTAAGGCATAAAACCTTGTAATCAAATGCACAAAGACAGAAATAATAAAAGCATGCTTTTCAGATCATGATGCCAAAATATTACAAATAATAAATCATCATGGAAAGAAAAATCAAAAAATTAACTGATAATTCTATAACTAGATTTTAAAGTATGAGTGGATTAAGCAAAAAATCATAGAAATAATGAACCATTTCATCCAAGAAAATTATAACAATGAGACATCATACTAAAATTTATGGATGTAGCCAAAGCAGATTTTAGGAGAAATTTCAGATCTCTAAATAGTTATGAAAATACAGTAGAGATAGAGGAGATCAATGAACCGGGTATGCATCTTAAAAAGTTAGAAATTGAATAAATTAATGATCCTTACATAAATACTAATTTAGAAATCATGAAAATCAAAAGAGTGATTAATAAA
Source organism: Macrotis lagotis (assembly GCF_037893015.1). NCBI lineage: Eukaryota > Metazoa > Chordata > Mammalia > Peramelemorphia > Peramelidae > Macrotis > Macrotis lagotis. The sequence goes on from NC_133664.1 coordinate 168,832,816, forward strand.
ATTGAAAGGAATGAAACTATTGAACAAAAATGAAAAGGTGTGGGGTGGCTAGGTGGTGCATTGGATAGAACACCGGCCCTGGAGTCAGGAGTACCTGAGTTCAAATCTGACCTCAGACACTTAATAACCCATTTCCTTGCAAAAAAAATAATGAAAAGGTATACCCACTCCCATTGAGGAGGAAATTAAAGACATAATGCAGAGCTATTTTGGTCAACAGAATGCCAATAAATTTGTCAACCTTTGTCAAATGTCTGAATATTTTCAAATTCAAACAACCCAGTTTAACAGAAGAAGAAATAAAGTACTTGAATGATCCAATTTCAGAAAAAAAGAAATTAAAGAAACCATCAATAAACTCCCTAAGAAAAAGTCATATGGTTCAGATGGGTTTACAAGTGAATTAAATCTACCAAACAGTTAAGGAACAGTTCATTATAATACTACATAAACTGATTAAAAAATAGGAGAAGGAATTCTGCCAAATTCTTTTTATGACACCAATATGGTGCTGATATCTAAACAGGAAGAGTAAAAATTGACAAAGAAAATTATAGACCAGTCTCCCAAATAAACATTGATGTAAAAATCTTAACAAAAATTTTATCATTGATATTGAAATAAGATATTACTAGGATAGTGTAGTATGATCAGTTATGATTTATATACCAGGTAGGCAGGGATAGTTCAATTGTAGGAAAATACTCAAAATAATTGAACATATGATTATCTCAAAAGATGCTGAAAAAGCCTTTGACAAAATACAACATTCATTTCTATTAAAAACACTAGAGACTATAGGAATAAATGGAGTTTTCCTTAAAATGATAAGCACCATCTAGTTAAACCAGACAGAACTATTATTTGTAATTGGTATAAATTAGGAACATTTCCAATAAGATCAAGGGTGAAACAAGCATATTCATTATCATCATCATTGCTATTCAATTATTATAATACTAGAAATGTTGCTTTAGCAATTAGAAAAGAAAAAGAAATTGGAGAAATTAGGATTGGATATGAATAAGCAAAACTTTCACTCTTTACAAATGATATGATGTTATACCTTAGAGAATCAGCAAAAATCATCTGAAAAACTACTTGAAACAATTACAACTTCAGAAAAGTAGCAGGATTTAAAATAAACTCACAAAAACATCAACATGTCTATATATGAACAACAAAGCCTAAGGGCAAGAGATAGAAAAAAGTTCCATTTAAAGTAACTGCAGACAACATAAAATTTTGGGCAATCTAACTCCTACTACAAACCCAGATACCATATGAATACAATTACAAAATTGCTTTCAACCAAAGTGAGATCTAAGTAATTAGAAAAATGTGAATTGCTCATGGTTAGGTCAAGTTGATATAATGAAAATGACAATTCTTCCCAGATTAATTTATCATTCAGTGCCATACCAATCAAAGAAATAAATAATTATATTACAGTGTTAGGAAAAAAAGTAACAAAATTCATCTGGAGCAACAGAAGGTCATGAATATCAAGAGACTTCATTAAAAAAAAAAGGTAAAAGAAAGTGTCTTAGTGGTGCCCGATCTAAAACTGTACAATAAAATCATAAACACCAAAACTGCTTGGTACTGGTTGAAATAGAATAATGGACCAGTGGATTAAGATAGTCAAAAAAGGTGGTAGGGGTGGGGGGAGGAAAGTAAGATTAGGGGAAAAATTGTAAAACTCAAAATAAATAAAATCCTCTTACTTAAGTTTTAATAAAAAATTTTATTTATTTTGAGTTTTATAATTTTTCCCCCAATCTCACTTCCCTCCCCTACCCCTCCACAGAAGGCAATTTGTCAGCCTTTACATTGTTTCCATTTTGTACATTGATCCAAATTGAGTATGATGAGAGAGAAATCATATACTTAAAGAAGAAGCATAAAGTATGAGAGATAACAAGATCAGACAATAAGCTAGCAGTTTTTGTTCTAAATTAAAGGGAATAGTCCTTGAATTTTGTTCAAACTCCATGGTTTGTTATCTGGGTACAGATGGTTTTCTCCATTGCAGACAGCCCCAAATTGTCCCTGATTAATACACTGATGAAATAAGCTTGTCAATCAAGGTTAATCATCACCCCCATGTTGCTGTTAGGGTGTACAGTGTTTTTCTGGTTCTGCTCATCTCACTCAGCATCAGTTCCTGCAAATCCCTCCAGGCTTCCCTGAATTTCCTTCCCTCCTGTTTCTAATAGAACAAATAGTGTTCCATAACATACATATACCAAAGTTTGCTAAGTCATTCCCCAATTGAAGGACATTTACTAGATTTCCAGATCTTTGCCACCACAAACAGGGCTGCAATGAATATTTTTGTGCAAATAATGTTTTTACCTTTTTTCATCATCTCTTCAGGGTATAGACCCAGTAGTGCTATTGCTGGGTCAAAGGGTAGGCACATTTTTGTTGCCATTTGGACATAGTTTCAAATTTCTCTCCAGAAAGAATTGGATGAGTTCACAGCTCCACCAACACATTTCCCACAACCCTTCCAACAATAATTTTTATCCTTTCTGGTCATATTGGCCAGTCTGAGAGGTGTGAGGTGGTACCTCAGAGAAGCTTTAATTTGCATTTCTCTAATAAGTAATGATTTATGACTTTGGATTGCTTTGATCTCCTCATCTGTAAATTGCCTTTGCATATCCTTTGACCATTTGTCAACTGGGGAATGGCATTTTTTTAAAGTATGACTCATTTCTCTGTATATTTTAGAAATGAGTCTCTTGTCAGAAACATTAGTCGTAAAGATTGTTTCCCACTTTACTACATTTCTTTTCATCTTCGTTGCAGTCGTTTTATCTGTGCAAAAGCTTTTTAATTTAATTTATCAAAATAATTTAGTTTGTTTTTAGTGTTCTCCATCTTTTCCTTAGTCATAAAATGCTTCCCTCCAAAGATCTGACAGGTAAACTAGTCCTTGATCTTCTAATTGACTTATAGCATTGTTTTTCTTGTCTAAAACCTGTATCCATTTGGATCTTATCTTGGAGTAGGGTGTGAGATGTTGGTCTAATCTAAGTTTCTTCCATACTAACTTCCATTTTTCCCAGAAGTTAACAAATAAAATCTTTAAAAAAAAGATAATCAAAAAAGGAATAGTTGTAAATACACACACACACACACACACACACACAAATATATATATTCTATTGTTTGACAAACCCAAAAACATTAGTTTCTGGAATAAGAACTCATGATTCAACAAATCTGTTGGCAAAACTGGAAATTAGTATGTCAAAAACTAAGTATTAACCCATATTTCATACCTTATCCCAAAATAAGGTCAAAATGGATACGGGATTTAGACATAGAGGATGATACTGTAGAACAATTAACAAATCAAATCTTTAGAAAAGGGAGAAATTTATGACCAAACAAGGAGCAGAGTATATTATAAAATGTTAAATGGATGATTTGGACTATATTAAACAAAAAAAAATGTACTAATAAAACCAATGCTTCCAAGAGTAGAAGGAAAACAGGAAAATGTGAAACAATTTTCATAGCTAGGGATTCTGCTAAAGGTTTCATTTCAAAACTATATTATGAATTGATTCAATTTTATAAGGTTACAAGTTATTCTTCAATTGATAAATGGTCAAAGAATATGAACAGTTTTCAAACAAAGAAATTAAAGATATATATATATATATATATGTATATATGAAATCATAAAAATGTTCCAAATTATCATTGATTAGATAAATGCAAATAAAAGCAACTATGAAGTATCACCTCATACCTATCAGATTAGCTAAGATTAGAAAAAGGGCAAACCATCAATAATGAAAAGGTGTTAGGAGGATTGGGACATTAAAGCACTGTTAGTGGAGTTAGTGAACTAAACGAACCATTCTAGAGAGCCCTATGGAATTATGACTGAAATGCAGTAAAACTGATCATGCCCTCTGATCCAGCATTGCCAATATTAGGTCAATATTAATAAGAATTAATAAAAAAGGAAAAAGTCCAAAATATTTGTAGCAGTGTTTTTGTAGTGACTGAATTAGAAACTGAGGGGATGCCCATGAATTGGGGAATGGCTGAATAAGTTATGGAGTAGTATTGTTCAGTAAGAAACCATAAATGGTCAAATTCTAAACAAACATGCAAAAAATTACTGATGCTGAATGAAACGAACAGACCCACGAGAACATTTTTCACCATAACAGTTTTGGTTAGGGGCGGCTAGGTGACAAAGTGTCAAGAGCACTGGCGCCTGGAGTCAGGAGTACTTGAGTTCAAATTCGGTTTGAGACACTTAATAATTACCTAGCTGTGTGGCCTTGGGCAAGCCCCTTAAGCTCATTGCCTTGCAAATAATAAAAAAAATTAAAAAAACAGTTTTGGTTGATCAACTGTGATGGATGCAGCTCCTCTCAGCAGTGCAGAGAACTGTTATGAACAATACCATCCAAAACCTGAGATTAGGGTGGGGTGTGGGGAACAGAGAATTTGAATAAATGCTATGTTCATTTTATAAAAAAAAAAAGTTTTCTTATTTGTTCCCTTCCTATCTCATGGTTTTATTTCTTCCCCTTTCATCCCAATTCCTCATGCACAAAGTGACTACTATGTAAAAACTTTAATCACTAACTTACATGTACAATGCTCATTAGACTGTTCACTGCTGAGGGGATAGGGGAAGGGGGAATGGAAGAATATTGTGTAACACAAATATGCAAGTAGATTCTTGAAAAACTTTCATAACGTGTAATTGGAAAAATAAAATGAAGTTTCTATCAGAAAAGAACAAAGGGCAAACAGCAACAACAGCAAAAAGTACTATAATTAGTAGACTACAAAAAATACTTCCTGGATTTGTCATGAATAGAATCCTGTATTTTCAGTATTTGTAAATAAGGGAGTATTTTGTCCTTTGGGAGAAATTCTTTGAATATTTTCCTCCAGGAAGGATGTGATTTAGTTTCATGGCTTCATATCTTATCTCTGAGCATTTTCTCTGGTTGTGTTCCATGCTTGAAATGTTCTGTCCTTGACCTCAATTGTTTATCACCTTGGCTCCCTTTAATTCTCAACTAATTTCCCACCTTTTATAGGAAGACTTACCCAACCCTTCTTAATTTCATTACTTTTAATTATTTTCTATTCATCACACACACACACACACATTATATATATATAATAATATATATATATATATATATAGCATAAGCATGCTATATATATATATATATATAGTTTACTGTGTGTATATTTGTTTGCATGTTGTCTCCTCCATTAGATTATAAACTCTTTAAGGGCAGGGCTATATTTTGTCTTTTTTATATACCTAACACAGCAATATTTGACATCTAGTAGGTGCTTAATAAATGCTTATTTATTGATTGAAACAAGGCTGTCATTGTGTGTAGACTCTTACTGAATAGAAATGCTTCTAGTTTATGCTTCTACTTTAACAGACCACAGTGGTAGTGAAATATGGGATCATAGAAGCTGGGATACTTGGGTTTAATTAAGAAAAGGTAGCAGTTGGTATTCTCAGTTCTAAAATCTCCTTTGGCCCATGATACTGGGCAACCAAGGAATACCCATGAGTGAACTATGTGCCTAAGATTTCTATTTGAGTTAGATCATAAAAAGAGGGAAAGAAGCACAGAGAAACAGAAGGAAAATAAAGGAAATCTTTGACTGCTCCACAATTTTCATTTTAATTCACAGTTATAGTTCTGCAAATTACAGAATTTGCATGCAAATCATTACTGGTAATAAAATGCAGCTTACTTATATTTGCTTACACCTTTTTAGTAATCTTTAGTTTATAACATAGATAAAAAGCAATTGAGTTCAAGCCTCTTCTTTTACTTGCAAACTTAACTTGTGCAAAGTCACTATCAGAATTTGAATCTGGTCTTCTTGACACCAAGTCTATTCACTAAAGCTCAATTTAAATTCTATAGGTCTAATATTATTCTATGTTTTACCTTCTTTTAACAGAATCAAGACAATATTTATATGAAATATAATTTTTCTTTTAACTTTACTATAATTCCCTAAAAGTATAAACATATATTTATATGAGGCTATACATGTGTGTATTTACTTATTTTTGTACATATAAACACCTGTGTACATAGAGAGTCATGGTGGTATGGTGGATATATTAACAGACCTTTCTGAATCTATATAGATATGGCTATATCTATAAGTAAATATAATGTATTGAATTTAGCTTAGCACCAAAATTAGTTTAGATCATGAGAAATGGCTTTTATGAAATGAGCTTTAATTTATGGAGAAACGCAGCCTGCCAAAATTTCTAAAGTGATAATTTATAGTCTGGAAAACTCATAATCATATGTGGTGCCTAATACTCACTGTGCAATTTCAGGAAAATAATTTAATTTAATTTCTTTGTTATTAAGAAGCTTCCTAAGTTGTATGGTGGAGGAAACTCTTAGGCAATAAGGTCCTCAAGCTAAATAAAATAAATTGAAAATACTTAGTATCTTTATAGAAATTTATCTTTTTCTTTGCATATAACTTAATTTCCATAAGCATGCTAATCATTTAATTAATAAAATGTGCAAAACCCTCAATCTAATAATCTTTTTTTTTGCAAGGCAATGGGGTTAAGTGGCTTGCCCAAGGCCACACAGCTAGTTAATTATTAAATTTCTGAGGATGGATTTGAACTCAGGTCCTCCTGACTCCAGGTCCACGTGCTCTATCCACTGTGCCACTTAGCTGCCCCCATCTTATGATTGTAATGTTAATTACAAAACAGGAAATATTAATGATATCCTCCCTCTTCTTTTAGTAAATACATTCATTGACTGATTGACAAATCCTAATGTAATTTGCTTTCCATCTTTTAAAAGAAGAGAATTAAACAAGTCAAAATGCTATGTAACCCCATTCTATGCTATTATTTCACTGAAAGAACATCTATATAGTCATGCTTACAGAATTCTCATATAAACTAAAAAGTTACCTTTAAATATGATATATTATTTTGAGGATTATAAAAGAAGCCTTGGAAAAATAAAATATTATTAAAAACTTCTAACAAACCAAAGTACATTAAGAAAATCTCACTAAGCAATATATATATATATGTATATACATATATATATATATATATATATATATATATATATATATATATATATATAGTGGATTTTCAAGAAGCAGAACTCTGAGGCTATATGATTTTGTGAGATTATAGGACTGTAGAGATGTTCCCAGCATGAACTAGAAAACATTTTAATTACTATAGCATGTTCTCACCTCATATTGTTTTGTTATTTCTGTAACTGCACAGAAGGATATCTGATTATTTATTATTAGTACATAAATTAGCAATTCTGTGTTAGAATTTTCATTTAAAACTATTCTGTGCACTTAAGTTTTGAAATGCTTGAAGACTATGTTATAGTCTAAATTTTAAATGATGCAATATGTTCTAATCTTCCACTAATGTCTTACTCTGATGAATTGATGTTAGCAGGGGAAATGACCCTGGGTTCTTCAAAGCTGTTACACTAGTTTGAATGTTTTGGCCTTCTATTAACAGCCTGGCTAGCTAAATAGCTTAGTGGACAGAACATTAAACATCTAGTTGGGAAGACCTGAGCTCATATTCTACCTCTGATACTTATTAGTGAGAAATTATTTCTCTTTAACTTCAACTTTCTCAGATATAAAGTGAGGAAAATATTATAAGTGAGAAGATAGAGCTTTTCATTATAAGTCCTTTGGAATTGCCTTGATGATTGTATCGATAAACCATTCACAGCTTATTATTGTATAATATTGCTGTTACTGTGTACAGTGTTCTTCTGGTTCTGCGCACTTCATTTTTCCACCAACTCAAATCAATCTTTCTCAGTTTTTTAGAAAGCATTCTTCCCTTTATTTTTCTATAGAAAGATAATACTACATCACTATCATATACCACAAACTGGCCATTTTTCATTTGAAATGCCAATGGGCATCTACACAATTTCCAATACATTGCCATCAGGAACAAAAAATATTGTCTGTTCATATTTTTGTACATATAGGTCCTTTTACCATTTTCTTCGAATGCTTTGGTATAGAGAGCTAATAGTTTATTGCAAGATAAAAGGGTATATACTACTATATAGCCAATGAGTCACAGTTCCAATTATTTTCCAGAATGGGTAAACTCATTCATAGCTTCACCAATTTTCCAAATCCTTTCCAACATTTTTTTTATTTTCCTTTTCTGTCATATTAGTCCATCTGACAGGTGTAAGTTGATATCTGTTATTTTTTTATTTCTCTGATCATGACATTTTAGAATATATTTTTATATGTTTAGAGATGTCTTTGAACATTTCTTAAAACTGCTTCCATATCCTTTGATCACTTAGGGAAATATTCATATTCTAATAAATTTATATATATATATATATATATATATATATATATATATATATATATATATTTGAAAAATTGGTAAGAAATTTGCTGTAATCACACATAATTTTTAATTGAATGCTTTATGCCCCTCACTAAAATTCTGTCTTATTGTCATTTTCTTTTTCTAAATACATGTTTTGAAAACTTCAACATCTATACATATCCATTTGTATATTTTTAAGTTACTAAATTTCCTTCCATCCGCCCTTCCCAATCCCCTCCCTTTAGCAATTAACAGTCAGGTTAATATTGTACATACACATGTTGTTGAGTCCCAGTTCAGATGTCATATGTTGAGTCCCTTTCTGGACTCCCTTAATCTTTACCAGGTGAATGTCGGAGGGGCAGGAGACAAGGGAGACAAGGGAGACAAAGAAGACAAGGATGACAAGTTCTCTAAGATCCCCAAGTACTCCAAGGTCTCCATTTATTGAACCAAATACCAGTGCTCAAATATACTTCTCAATCCCTTTATCCATTCCAACTCCCATGGCACTTAGTAAAATAAAGCTCTTGTGCTCAAGGACACCAGGTGATGATAGTTTACAATGCTCCTATACACAACAGTCTCTAACAATATTTGAATTAAATATGTTTACAGATTTTTCAGTCTTTTTCAGTATGAGGAATAAGGATTAAGAGAAAGAAATGCATTAGACATTTTTAAAAAGTAAATGTGGTGTTCATTAGATTCTGAAGATTTTGTTTTGTTTTGTTTTGTTTTGTTTTTGTGGTGTTTTGTTTTTCTCTGGATAGGGATAGCATTGTCCATTGCTGGTCTAATAGGGTTTGTCCTAGCTTTCTGTACTGCTGAGAGGAGTTGCATCCTTTAAGGCTGATCATCTCACAATATTGTTCTTAATGAGTACTTCTCTTGGTTCGCTCCCTTGGCTCAGCTTCAGAAACTATGATGCATTCCATGCTTCTCTAGAGTCTGACCATGTATGGTTTCTCGTAGAATGATAGTATTCCATAATATTCATATATCATGAGTTGTTTAACCATTCCTCAAATGATGGACATCCTGTCATTTTCCAATTCTTTGACACAACAAAAAGAGCTTCTATGAATATTTTGGAACATGTGGAATTTTTCCCATTTTTTTATGATTTCTTCTGGATACAGGCCTAGAACTGGAATTTCTGGGTCAAAGGATATGAATAGTATAGTAAGGGAACTGATGAAAAAAATGTGATTTAGGCATACAAAGTTCCATATTGCTCTCCAGAATGGTTGGATCCATACACAGCTCCATCAGAAATGCATTAATTTTCCAATCCTCCCACAACCTCTTCACAATTATCGTTTTCCCCTTCTGTCATCTTATCCAAACTGATAGGTGTGAAGTGATAGCTTATAGTTGTTTTAATTTTTATTTCTCTAGTCAATTATAATTTGGAGCATTTTATATGATTATATATAGCTTTAATTTCCTCATTTCAAAACTGTTTATTGACCAAATATAAATGGATAATGACTTGTAACCTTATAAATTTGATGCAATTCTCTATATATTTTAGAAATGAGACATTTATTTATTTATGCTTTCTGTGTAATTTTGGCAGCATTGATTTTATTATTGCAAAACCTTTTCAATATAATATAGTTAAAAATCATTCATTTTGCAGTTTATAATGTACTCTATTTCTTGACTGGTCATGGATTTGTCCCCTTTCCATAAATATGATAGAGTATTTCTTCATCTATTAATTTATCTCCGGTGTTTCCCTTTATGTCTAAATTCTGTCCCCATTTTGACCTTACTTTGGAACAGGTTGTGAGATGTGGATCTATGCCTAGTTTTTGCCATCCTATTTTCTAGTTATTCCAATTTTTTTTTTCAAATAGTGATGTCTTATCCCAGAATCTAATGTCTTTGGGTGTGTCAAACAGTAGATAAGTGTTATCATTTACAAGCCTTTCTTTTGAACCCATCCTAAACCACTGATCCATTACTCTATTTCTTAAGAAATACCAAGCAGTTTTGATTGACTACAGTTTTAAAATATAGCTTTAGATCTGGTATAGCTTAGCACCTTCCTTTACATTTTTTTCATCAGTTCCCATGCTATTATTGACTTTTTGTTACTCCAGATGAATTTTGTTACTATTTTTCCTGCACAGAAAATAATTATTTGATAGTTTGATTAATATGGCACTTGAAAAACTAATTCAATTTAGTTTAATTTAAAATTGTCATTTTTTATTATATTAGCTTGACCTAATTGCTAAGCATGACTAATCAACATTTTTCCAGTTATTTATATCTGACTTTATTTTGGTGCTTCATAACGGTGTTCATACAGTTTCTGGATTTGTCTTGGGAAGCAGATTCCCAAATATTTAATGTTATCTGCAGTCACGTTAAATGGTATTTCTTCTTCTATCTCTTGCTCTTGGGCTTTATTGTTCATATATAGAAATTCTGATGGTTTATATGGGTTTACTTTTTAATCCTCTTACTTTGATGAATTTATTGTTTCAAGGACTTTTTATATGATTTTTCTCAGTTTCTCTAAGTATACCATCATATCATCTTCAAAGAGTAAAAGCTTTTTTTTTCCTCAATGCCAAATTTGATTCCTTCAATTCCTCTTATTGCTAAAGCTAGCATTTCTAATACTATATTGAATGGTTATGGTGATAATGGGCATCCTTGTTTCACCCCTGATTATATTGGAAATACTTTGAGTTTATCCCCACTACGTACAATAGGTGTTGATAGTCTTAGATAGATACTACTTATTATTTTAAGAAAAACTGTATTCCTAAACTTTCTAAATTTTTTTATTTGTAATGATGATACATTTGATCAAAGACATTTTCAGCATCTACTGAGATAATCACATGATTTCTGTTGGTTTTGCTATTGATATATTCTATTATGTTAGGTGATTTCTTAATAGTGACCCATTCCTCCCTATCTGGTATAAATCCTACCTGATCATGGGATATTATTCCAGTAATAACATCATATAATCTCATTGTTAAAATTTTATTCAAGATTTTTACATCAGTGATAATTAGGGAGATGTCTATAATCTTTTGTCTGTTTTGGTGCTTCCTGGTATAGGTATTAGCACCATGTTGTCAGAAAAGAAATTTAGCAAAACTCCAAATTGTTTATGGGATAAATATTTATGTATACTCACCAAGAAGTTTTATCCTTGCAAAATTCAGGACTTCTTCAATCTCAAACTTTCTCCCTAACACCCACTATCAGACATCTAAGTTTAAAAGAAACAACAAATATTTTTTTTTCAAAAATAACTTTGAAACAGCCTGGACAGAATAAAAATAATTTTAAAATATCTGAAGAAGTTATGGATTTTGATTACATGGCACATCTTGTCTACTCTTTGAAACATTATTTCTTAGATGCCAATGATAGGAAAATCTAAAGAATTGTTTTCACTTTTTTACTTCTGCAAACAAATATAAATGCATTTTCCTAAAATGAGAATTATAACGAGAGAAAAGAATTTTAAAAAAGAGATATTTATCCATACACTTACCAAATCAATACAATGTAGGATTGTTGAGGTCTTGAGTCTTAGAGCTGTATGAAAGAAAAATGGCATGGATGAAGAGAAAATAAAAAAAACTTGGCTTCAGAGTCAGGAAAATTTGGTTTCAAGTCCTGCTTCTGACTCATTCTAATCACATGACACTAGTCAAGTTATTTAATCTCTCAGTAGTCTGAGAAAAATGATTAATACTATACCTTGCTAGGGAGGCTAGGTGGCACAGTGGATAGAGCACTGGCCCTGGATTCAAGAGTACTTAATTTCAAATCCAGCCTCAGACACTTAATAATAATTACCTAGCTGTGTGGCCTTGGACAAGCCACTTAACCCAGTTTGCCTTGCAAAAACAAATCCTATAAAAAAATACTATACATTGCAAAGAAGGTAAATAATTACATTAGTAGAGGGAGCTTCTTCCCCCAGAATTTGCCTCACCAATGAAACCATAGATCAAACTCCTATTCCTATATGGAAAGTAATATGAAGTGACTTTATGTTACAATAAGTAAAAAATTTTAAGGCACAAAATGATACCAAAATTTAATAGTTTGCCTAACAAATTAAACTGAAGGTATGTAATAGTGCTTCAGAAGTAATAATATGCCTTAGAAAGGAAAGGATATCAAAAATAAATAAAGAAGAATAAGAATTACTAATGTCAAAATCTTTATTACTTATATTATTTTTGGAAGATAAGATAATGGATGTTGGAAGATCTGAAGAGATAATGAGAAACTCTGAATTTGCGTTTTCTTTTGTGCTGAGTGAAAATTAACAATAAATATTGACTCAATGACTGCCATCAAAGGCAGAAGAAGTGTGTTCAAGGCCCATCTCTGATATATAGTTCTTATGTCATTTAATTGTTTTTCCAAATTCCACCAAGTTGTTTATATTATGAGTAGAAGTGAGGGTTATCTTACAGACTAATTAAATTAAATTTGCATATTAATGAAATATCTAGCCTAACTCCTATCCTGTTCCTAGTTCTGAATAGAGTAATGAAGCAAAGAAATAAATAAACAAAAGCAACAGCAAAATACCTCCACCAAGAGTACCTGAACAATGAAGGAAGAAAATATCTGAAGATGACTCATGAACCATTCTACTTCTTTTAAGAGTTCACCAAGAGATAGATGAGACCTTTCATAGCACAAGTCCAATAAATCAGTGAATATAGTGACATTTAGTCCATGTATAGAATATAACTGCTTTTAAATTCATGGAAGTTCTGTAGGCAAGTGACAAAAAGTACAAAATTAGAATTACTCTAATGTCAACCAATTCCACAAGCACTTTCCTTGAAGATGGCTATTCTATTTGTTGAAGCAGAAAATTATTGTATCTTAGATCTACAAGTAATTTTACTTATTCAGTTAAGTCAAATGTTTTGTAATCTAATTTGTCATTTCCTTCTGCAACTAATTTTACAGATGAGGAAACTTGAGACAAATGGAATGAAATGATTCTTGAGAGTCTTATAGGTAGTAAGTGTCAGAGGTCAAATTTGAATTCTGGAAGAGGATTCATTTTTCTTACTCTGGGCCCAGATCTACTATACTACCCAGCTGCTTAAATCAACAGAGGCAATTAGGTGAGACAATATGTGAAGTGTGTCTCCCTCTAAATCATTCACTTTTACCTACAAAATTATAATTCTATGATCCTTACAAAGAGGTTTTTCAACTTTTGTTACACTGTCATTGATGTGGTACTCACTATATTTACTGGTGAACTCTACTGATGGAATTTTCATAGACTCTAATTATTAAACATTAGTCTTATATTGGACTCAAAACTATTATTTTGTTCCATTGTTCCTATTTTTAACTCAATGTACCAAACAGATAAATCTGCTTGCTCTGTCTTCTAAAGTCTGTCATAGGCAAAGGTGGAGCCAAGATGGTAGAGGAAAGGCAGCAATTTCTCTGCCCTTTCCTGAAAACGCCTCCAAACACCTTTTAGTAATGTCATAAAGTAGTTACCAGAACAGTAGAACCTACACAAGGATAGGGATCAAATAGTTGTCTAATCAAAGACAACTTTGAAGGTGAGCAAGAAAGACCTATTGTACCTAAGGAAGAGAGGATCCTAGTCAAGCACAGACCTATGTCCAGTAAACAAGCAAAAGATTTAGGAGCCACTGAATCAGCCATGCTATCCACTTCTTCTAGAGTGCCCAGACCTCCCTTGTAAGATCCCTCACAACTCTAACACATTATTATTGGAGAAATGAAAATTAAAAGAATTCTGAGATGCTGCCTCACACCTATTACATTGATTAATGTGACAAAAAAAGGAAAATGACAGATATTGGAGGGAATGTAGAAATCATTAATGCATTGTTGATTGAAGTAGAAACTAAAGTGTTGTGAAACTTTGTAGAATTTATAACATAGCAATGCCACTACTAGATCTATATCCCAAGAAAGTTAAACAATAATAAGAAAAGGGACCTCTTATAATAGTTCTTTTCTGGTGGCAAGGAATTGGAAATTGAGGGGATGCTTATCAATTGGATAATGGCTGGAGAAATTGTCATGTCATTGTGGTAAAATACTATTCTGCTATGGGAAATGATGAGCAGAATGTTCTTAGGGAAACACGGAAGAATTTACATGGGCTAATGCAAAGTAAAATGCACTATGAACAAAGGAATAGCAATATTGTTACATGATCATCTGTGATTTAGTTATTCTCAGTCATGCAATGATCCAAGTCAACTCTGAAGGACTTATGATTAACAATGCTATCCATTGTCAGAGAAAGAACTAATGATGTCTGAATAATACATATTACAGTATACTTTAAAATTTTATTTTATTGAGATTTTTTAAATTTATGTTTTGTTTCATAACATGACTATTATGGAAATGTATTGCTTGACCACACATGTATAGAATACATTGAATAGCTAGCTTGCTTAATAAGGATGGGTTACTGGGGCTACTAGGTGGCACAGTGGATAGAGCACCGACCCTGGAGTGCAGAATAACTGTGTTCAAATCTGGCCTCAGACACTTAATAATTGCCTAGCTGTGTGACCTTGGGCAAGTCACCAAACCCCATTGGCTTTCCAAAAAAAAATAAATAAAATAAGGAAAAGGATGGGTTTGGGGATGGAGGAAGGGGGAAAATTTTAAATTCAAAATTTCAAACTCATATATTAATTTTTATATGTAAACAGGGAAAATAAAATATTTAAGAAAATTTTTTTAAAAAGATATTAAAAGGGTCTCTCAGGACTCTGTGGCTTTGCAGATCACTGAATCTAGGTCACAGTCCTAGCTGGCAGTCCTAGGGAAGGAAGCAGCACTAGCACCCTAGACTTTGCAGAAATCCTCATCACAGTTCTAGGGTAGGAAAGAGTAGATTTGGTCATTTACGAAACAGAGTACAGGCCAAGAGAGTAGTAGAGAACCTCTCCTTAGTTCATACTCCCTTGGAATAACTAAAAAATTTACAGGTACCTAGAAGTTTCTCAGAAAATACCTGCACAGGACTTCCAGGCAGGATAGTGGAGAAAACAAAGACATGGTGATAAGTATTACTGATTCCCCTTCAAATATAACATGAAAGAAAACTCTTAACAGAAATTAGGTAAACAAAAACCAGAAAAAGAGGGTAGAAGAACACCTACCAACAAGCTCTGTCTCAGGAGACAGTGGGTGAACTGGGAGTGGAGACCAGAGCACCAGTGCAGGGAGAGCAGTGGGGTGAAGACAGAAGGCTGACCATAGCCACAGAGACATTGGTGAGCATAGGTCTAAGGACCAACTTTAGCTGCAGGATCTTTGGTGGGCTGGTGGTGGGGGGGGAGCTCTGGCAAACCCCAGTTGATGGAAGGGTGAGTTCCAACACAGAGAGTAGCAGAGCACACCTGGAAAATGGCCAGCTGGGACTGGGACCTGAGCTCCATAATTTTAGTAGAGCCCTCTTACCAGAACAAAAGGTAATGTCCCACCCCCCATTACCTCAGGCCCAGGTGTGATGGTAGAGCTCCCTAAATGGGAAGGGAGATTAATTCCCTCCCCCCAGGGCTCAGTCCATTGTTCAAGGTCAATTCAGAGCCTCCTGTCCCTCCTTATTACCTCCTTACCCCCCCCACCCAGATTATGGAGATAGCTTCAGACACTACAGAGAAAGAAATCAAGCCCCCTACTGGCAGGCCGTGTAATTACTAATCCAATTGAACAAAGTCTATAGGGTTTTCAAAAGCAACCTCCTGAAAGCTGGGTCCTCCCTCCACACTAGATCCTTGGAAAATGAAGAAAGGTCATTAAGGGGGACCCATGGACAAATACTTAAAAGAAATAGATTGTAACCCAGAAAGATCTAGCAATTCTGAGGAGACTATGAACTGGTCTCCAGCACAGAAATTCCTTGAAGAAATAAGTAAGGAGTTTCAAAAATCAATTGGAAAAATTGGTTAAAGAAACTCAAGACAAAATAAAGACACTGTGAGAGAAAATTAACATCTTGCAATAAGAAAACAAATCCTCGGAAAATACAATTGTACACATAAAAAATGAGAATAATTCTCTCAAATTCTCAATTGAGCAAAAGGAAAAAGAAAATAATTTTCTCAAAAGTACACTTGAGCAAATGGAAAACTCCTTCAAAAATAGAACTGACCAGTTGGAAAAGGAGTTGTGAAAAGGAAAATGAAGAAAATTCTTTAAAAAAATCGAACCTGTGGAAACTAATTACTTCATGAGACAAGATTCTATTAAACAAAACCAAAACATCAAAAAATAGTTGAAAATGTAAAATGCCTCATCAGCAAAACCACTGACCTTGAGAATGTATCAAGAAGGGACAATGTAAGAATTATAGGTCTTCCTGAAAACATTGAAGAGGAAAAAAGTCTGGACCTAATATTACAGCATTTAATGATGGAAAACTGCCCTGATATCAAGGAATGAGAGGACCAAATAGTTATTGAAAGAGTACATCAATCTCCACTGAAAAGGGATCAGCAAATTGAAAACACCACAGAATGTTGTGGCCAAATTACAGAACTATCAGATAAAAGTGAAATCCTGAAAGCAGCCAGAAAAAAACAATTTAATACCAAGGAGTCACAGTAAGCTTTACACAGGACCTGGTTGCATCAACATTAAGGGATTGAAGGACCCAGAATGAGACATTCTGAAGAGCAAGGGAGCTTGGAATGGGGCCCAAGAATCCACTATCCAGCAAAGCTGAACCTTCTCTTCCAGAGCAAAAGATGGGCATTTATCAAAATAGGAAACTTCCAACATTTCCTGATAAAAAGACCAGGTCTAAATAGAATATTTGGACATCAATTAGGAGGCTCAAGAATCACATGAAATGGGTAAAAATGAGTAAAGGAGGGGGCAGAGCCAAGATGGCGACAAGAATGATGGAGTCTTAGGTGCTCTCTCTCATAAAACTTATAAGCTAAGGACTCTAAATTTTCGAGAGACAGAACACACAGAGGGACCCAAAAAGAGGCAGTTCTCCTATTCAAGGTAACCTGGAAAAGAGCAGAAAGGCTCTGCTCCCGATGGTTGGAGGGGGCAGCCTGCCAGAGGGGTGGCCCACCAGAGCAAAAGACCTTCAGCCTCCCAGAGGTAGCCCGTGAGTTCTGGGAGCCACAGTTCATAGCAGAAGGGGAGTTTCCTAAACTATGCCCGGGTGAGCAGTGGCACAAATTGGGGGAACAGAGGGGGACCTATGCTAGAGCAAGCACGTGAAGCACAGGCCTCAGGGCACACAGAGAGCAGCCTCAGAGTTCCAGGAAACAGGAGCAGGTGGAACTGGTAAGCAGGAACCCCCAGGGCATGAGCCCATTGAACCTAGGGAGGGGAGTGAAGAGAGAGAGACTGCCAATCTCTGTCCCTGGAACAGGACACTGGGGTTCTGACCACATTCAGATCCTCATCACAGTCTAAGCACTCCCATAGAACAGCAGGGCCCTCCCACCTCAGCCCCGTGGCAGAGGGGGCGCATATGGTCATTCATAGACCAGGAGAGAGGACAGAGCCTCACACACTGAGACCCTTGTGGGAGTGTCCCAAAAGCTCAGGAAGCACCCCCAAAACAGGTTTAGGCTGGGAAAAATGAGCAAGCAGAGAAAAAAGAGAAACACCATTGGGAAATATTTTGCACATGAGCCCAAGAAGGATCAAAATACTCAGTCTGAAGATGAGGAAGCACAAGCTCCTGCATCTAAAGACTCCAAGAAAAACAGAAATTGGGCTCAGGTTATGACAGAGATCAAATAGACTTTGAAAATCAAATGAGGGAGTTAGAAGAAAAACTGGGAAAAGAAAGAAGAGAGATGCAGGAAAAACATGAAAATGAAGTCAGCAGCCTAGTCAAGGAAATCCAAAAAATGCTGAAGAAAATAGCATGCTAAAAACCAGCTTAGGTCAAATGGATAAAACAGTTCAAAAAGTTATTGAAGAGAAGAATGCTTTAAAAAGTAAAATTGGCCAGATGGGAAAAGAGATAAGAAAACTCTTTGAGGAGAACAAATCCTTCAGACAAAGAATAGAATTCAGGGAGATTGATGAATTTGCCAGAAATCAGGAATCAATACTTCAAAACCAAAAATATGAAAAATTAGAAGAAAATGTGAAACATCTCCTTGAAAAACCAACTGATATGGAAAACAGACTTAGGAAAGATAATTTAAAAATTATTGGAATATCTGAAAGTCATGATCAGGAAAAGAGCCTTGACATCATTTTCAAAGAATTACTACCAAAAAATTGCCCTGATATTCTAGAAGCAGAGGGCAAAATAGAAATGGAGAGAATCCACCTATCCCCCCAAGAAAGAGATCTGAAAAAACAACCCCTATTAATATTATAGCCAAACTCCAGAACTCCCAAGTCAAAGAGAAAATATTACAAGCAGCCAGGACACAGTTCAAATATCATGGAGCTGCAGTCATGATCACACAGGATTTAGCAGCAACTACTTTGGAAGTGCGTAGGTCTTGGAATATAATATACCAGAAGGCAAAAGAGCCTCAAATGCAGCCAAGAATCAACTACCCAGCAAGGCTGAATGTCCTCTTCCAGGGGAAAAAGATGAACTTTCAATGAACCAGGGGAATTTCAAATGTTCCTGTTGGAATGGCCAGAACTGAAGAGGTTTGATCTTCAGATACAGGACTCGGGTGAAGCATTGAGATTGGAGAAGGGGAAAATATGAGGGACTTAATGATGATGAACTGCATGTATTCCTGCATAGAAAAATGATACTGATAATACTCATATGAACCTTCTCATTTAATAGAGCAGGTAGAAGGAGCTTTTATAGTTGAAGCACAGGAGGATAAAATATGGTGTACAAATGGAGTCAATAGAAAAAAAGGAAATATAATGGGAGAAAGAAAAAGGAGAGGGGGAATAGACCAAGATATTTCATATTTTCATATAATAAGATTTTACTTTATTACAATGAGCTCTTGCAATGATATGGAAGGGAGGAAGGCAAGGGGGAATGAGGGAATCTTCACTCTCATTAGAGGTAGTTAGGAGAAGAAACAGCATATATACTCAATGGGGTATAGGCATCTGGAGTAAGAAGGAGAGGGGGGGACAGGGGGAAGGGGGGGATGTGAGTGATTGATGAGTGGATAGACAATTGGGGGAGAGTGGTCAGATATAACACATTTTCTTTTTTACTTCTTGCAAGGGGCTGGGATTGGATGGCCTGTCTGGAACCATAGGGCTAGGTGGATGCTGGGCTTAAGGGGTGGTATGGGAGCTCAAGGCCTCTTGGCCCCAGAGCCAGGGATCTTTCTGCTGTACCACTCAGCTACCCTACAGCAGAGTCAGAGTGAAAAGAGACAGAAAATATAGTACATGGTAGTGGAGAAATATGAAAGGAGGGAGTTGCGTTCAGCAATGGCAATGGTGGAAAAATATGGAAGTAACTTTTACCATGGACTTATCATAAAGAATGTGATCCACCCATGACAGAGTTGTTGGTGTTGGAACAAAGACTCAAACACATTTATTATTATTATTATTTTTGAGGGGTGCAGGGCAAATGGGGCTGGGTGGTATGCCTGGGGCCGGATAGCAGGGTGATCTTTGGATGTCTGAGGCCAGATTTGGACCCGGGTGCTCCTCGCTCAAGGGCCAATGGTCTTTCTGCCATCCAGCCATCCCTACTATTATTACTACTTCATTTTATTTGGGGTCTTTTTTGTTTTTCTTTTTCTTTTTTTGGTTTTTGCAGGGCAGTGCGGTTGGGGTGGCTTGCACATAACATGGCTGGGTGATTGTTGGGTGTACGGGGCCAGATGTGGGCTCGGGTACTCATGGCTCCAAGGCTGGTTCTCCGTCCATTGCACAACCTGGCCATACCTACTATTATTAGTTATTTTTTTAATTTTAATTTTCTTCTCTCCCCTCTACTTTATTGCTCAAGCAAGTCTATATTTATGGGGGGAGGGGGTATTTCATGTACTCTTAAACAAGAATATTTTATTAATGTAAAAGACATTATTTGAACAAAATGAGAATAAATATTAAATAAAAAAATAAAAATGAGTAAAGAAAAAAAGCTACTATCCAATAAGATTAAACTAGCTATATTCCCACCTTGGAGAAAGATTTTTCATAACTCTCTAGAATTGTAACTCTATTAAAGAGAATATACTTAACCAGAAGTGACAGAAACTCATGACATTTCTGTGCCTTAGATAGAATGAGTTAAAAAAAATATCTCCATAAAAAAGGGAGTAGAATAAGTAGACAGGAGGATGGAGGAGATTGAATGGGGTAAAATTCAATCCATGAAGAAGTACAAAAAACCTATTGTAACAGAGGGGAAGAAAGGAGGATGTGAGAAACACCTGAAACTTCCTCTCACCAGACTTGGCTTAAGTTAACTTAGAAACACTTGGTTAAGTAAAAAAAAAACTTATCTTACCTTTCAAGTCTTAAAACAGAAAAGAGGGAGGTGAAACAGGGAGGGGGGAAAAGGGGAAATAACTGAAGGAATGGAAGGAAGAAGGGAAAAACTGAAGGGGAAAGAAAGGGGAGGTGGGTTGATATAGGAGTGTAATACAGAAGATGGAATTATTCAGAAATAAAATACTAGGGAATTTAATTAAAGGGAAAAAAGTAGAAAAATACATACAGTGGGAAGATAGCATGGAAGACAATAAAGAGTTAGTAATTATAACTTTGATTGTGAATGGGATGATCTCTCCCCTCAAAAACATCAAAGAATAACAGAGTGGATTAAAAAACAGAATCCTACAATATGTAGCTTACAAGATACTCATTCGAAGCAGAGAGAGATACATAAAGAGGAAAGGAAAAAGTTTGGAGCAAAATATGCTTTGCTTCAGCTAAAGTGAAAAAAAGCCAAGGTAGCAATGCGTATCTCAGACAAAGCAGCTGCAAAAATAGATAGTGTTAAAAGAAATGACAGGAACCTATATCTTCCTAAAAGAAACCATAGACAATAAAGTAATTTCAATAGCTAAATATATATATATACACCTAATGATAAATTATCCAAATTCTTAGAGGAGATGTTGACAGAGATACAGGAAGACAGAGATGGCAAAACACTACTAGTAGGAGACTTCAAACTGCCACTCTCAGATTTAGATAAGTCTAATCATAGACAAAAAAAGAAGGAAGTTAAGGAGTTACATAGATTGTTAGAAAACCCTAGATATGATAGATTTATGGAGGAAATTGAATGGGGATAGACAGGAACATATATTATTTTGTGCAGTACATGCACAGTACACAAAACCTGACCATGTACTAGGGCATAAAAACCTAATGACCAATTACAGAAAGGTAGAAATAGTGAATATATCTTCCTCAGATCATAATGCAACAAAAATCATATGCAATACTGGTCCATGGAGTCATAGAACCAAAACTAATTGGAAATTAAATAACCTCATTTTAAAGAATGAGTGGATCAAACAACAAATTATAAAAATAATTATTTCATCCTAGATAATGACAATAATTAAACAACCTACCAAAACCTCTAGGATACACTCAAGTTGATTGTCAGGGGATATATTGTATATTTAAATGATTACATGAATAAATTAGAAAAAAAGAAAATCAATCAACTACATATGCATTTAAAAATTAGAGAAAGAAGAAATTATAATCCCACAATTAAATACCAAATTAGAAATTCTAAAAATTAAAGAGAAAATTAGTAAAATTAAAAGCAAGAATTCTATTGAACTAATAAATAAAGCCAAGAGTTGGTACTATGAAAAAACACATAAAATTGATAAACCTCTGATCAATTTGATTAAAAAAAACCAAATTGCAAGTACCATAAATAAAAAAACCCCATGAATTTACCACCAATGAGGAGTAAATTAAAGCAATAATTTGGGATAATTTTTCCCAACTCTATGCCAATAAATTTGTCAATCTAAGTGAAATGGATGAATATTTACAAACAAATACAAATTGCCCAGATTAAATGAAGAAGAAATTAAATATCTAAATAGCTCTATGTCAGAAAAAAGAAATTCAACAAGCCATTTTTGAACTTCCTAAGAAAAAATCTCCAGGGCCAGATGGATTCACACATGAATTCTATAAAACATTTAAAGAATGGTTAGTTCCAACTTTATATTAACTCTTTGGGAAAATAGGTGAAGATAATTACAGCTAACTCTATGACACCAATATTGTACTGATAACCTAAACCAGGAAGAGATCAAACAGAGAAAGAAAATTATAGACATATCCCCCTGATGAATATAGATGCAAAAATGTGTTTTTTTATATTTTTCATTTTATTTTTTAGAAAGATTTTATTTTGAGTTTTACAATTTTCCCCATAATCTTGTTTCTCTCCCCCACCGCCACCCCCACTCCCACAGAAGGCAGACTTCTAGTCTTTACATTGCTTCCATGGTAAACATTGGTCTAAGTTGAATGTGAGGAGAGACAAATAATATCCTTAAGGAAAAAAAAATAAAGTGTAAGAGATAAAAAATTACATAATAAGGTGACTTTTTTCCCCTAAAGTTAAGGTAATAATCTTTGGTCTTTTTTCAAACTCCATGATTCTTTCTGTGGATATAGATTGTATTCTCCATTACGTATAGCCCAAAATTGTCTCTGATCGTTGAACTGATGGAATGAGCAAGTCCATCAAGATTGATCATCACCCCCATGTTGCTGTTACAATGAACAATATTTTTCTGGTTCTGCTCATCTCATTCACCATCAGTTCATGCAAATCCTTCCAGGTTTCCCCAAATTCCCATCACTCCTGAATTCTAATAGAACAATAGTGATCCATGATATACATATACCACAGTTTATTAAGCAATTCCCCAATTGAAGGACATTTACTTAATTTCCAATTCATTACTGCAATGAATAGGGCTACTATGATTATTTTTGTACAAGTGATGTTTTTACCCTTTTATCACAATTTCTTCAAGGCACATACCCAGTAATGGCATTGCTAGATCAAAGGGTATGCATATTTATATTGCCCTTTGGGTGTCATTCCACATTGCTCTCCAAAAATGTTGGATGACTTCCCAGCTCCACCAATAATGTAAAAGTGTCATATCCCTTCCAAAACCGATCATTGTCCTTTTTGGTCATACTGGCCAGTCTGAGAGGGGTGAAGTAGAATCTCAGAGTTGCTTTAATTTGCATTTCTAATAAGTAGCAATTTAGAGCAATTTTTTTTAGGTTTTTTTTTTTGCAAGGCAAAAGGGGTTAAGTGGCTTGCCCAAGGCCACACAGCTAGGTAATTATTAAGTGTCCGAGACCGCATTTGAACCCAGGTACTCTTGACTCCAAGGCCGGTGCTTTATCCACTATGCCACCTAGCCGCACCAGAGCAATTTTTTTATATGACTATGTATCACTTTGATTTCCTCCTCTGTAAATTTCCTTTACATATCCTTTGACCATGATGCAAAAATCTTAAATAAAATCTTAGCAAAATGGTTACAAAAAGGCATTGCTAGGATAGTACATTATGATCAAGTAGATTTTATCCCAGGAATGCAAGGTTGGTTCAATATTAGGTAAATTGTTAGTATAATTAACTATATCAATAACAAACCTATCAGAATTCATATGATTATATTAATAGATACTGAAAAAAATTTTGACAAAATACAGCACCCTACTGTGCTGTAGTAATCAAAATGTAATCAAAATTATCTAGTTTGTTTTAATGATGTTCTCCATCTCTTCCTTGGACATAAGCTGCTGCCATTTAGAGAATGTAAGAATAAATGGATTGTTCCTTTGAATAATAAGCAGTATCTGAAAGAATCAACAAGCATTATATGCAATTGGGAGAGGTTAGAGGCATTCCCAATAAGATCAAGGGTGAAACAAGAATGTCCATGATCACCACTACTTTTCAATATTGATTTAGAAATGTTTACTTCAACAATAAGAGAAGAAAAAGAAATTGAAGGAATTAGAATTGGGAAGGAAGAGACAAACCTCTCAGATGACATGATGGTATACCTAGAGAATCTCAAAAAATCATCTAAAACTCACTTGAAATAATTAGCAAAGTCACAGGATATAAAATAAACTCTCAAAAATTCTCAACATTTCTATATAGGACTGGTAAGATACAGCAGAAAGAGCTAGAAAGAGAAATCACATTCAAAGTAACCTCAAACAATATAAAATACCTGGAAGTCTACCTGCCAAGGCAGACTTAGAAACTTTTTGAAAACAATTACAAAACATTTCTCACATGAATAAAATCACATTTAAATAACTCAGCTCATAGATAGGTTGACCTAATACAATAAAAATGACAATTCTATCAAAACTTAACTACTTGTTTATTGTCCTACAAATCACAATTCCAAAAAATGACTTAAATGAGTTAGAAAAAGTTGTATGTAAATTCATATAGAGAAATAAAAAGTCAAGAATTTCCAGGGATTCAATGGGAAAAAAGTACAAAACAAGATGTTTTAGTCATATCATATCTAATATTATATTATAAAGCATCAGTCATCACAACTGTCTTGCATTAAGTAAGAAAAAGAGTGGTGGATCAGTGGAATAAACTAGGTTCAATGTGAGGAAATCAATATGGTAATCTGCTGTTTAATAAACCCAAGGAATTCAGCTTGTTGCGATAAAAACTCTCTCTTTGATAAAATTGGGAAAATTGGAAGCTAGTGGAAGAAACTTAGATTAGACCAACATCTCACACCCTATATCAAGACAAGATTCAAATAGACACAGGATGTAGACATAAAAAATATTATAAGGAAACTAGAAGATCAAGGAGTAGTATAACTGTCAGATCTATGGAAAAGGAAGCAATTTATGAGCAATAAGAGATGGAGAACATCATTAAAACAAACTAGATAATTTTGATTGCATTAAATTAAAAAGATTTTGCAAAGACAAAACCACTGTAACTAAGATCAAAAGAAATGTAGTAAATTGGGAAACAGTTTTTACAATTAGCATTTCTGACAAAGGACTCATTTATAAAATATACAGAGAACTGAGTCAGATTTTCCAAAAAACCAAGCCATTCCCCAATTAACAAATGGTCTAAGGATGTTGAAAAGCAATGTGCAGATTAAGAAAAGAAAGTGATCCATAGGCATATGAAAAATTACTATGAATCACTACTTATTAGAGAAATGCGAATTACAGCATCTCTGAGGTATCAACTCATACCTCTCAGACTGCCCAATAAAACCAGAAAGGACAAAGTTTATTTTTGGAAAAAATGTGAGAAATCTGGTACACTGATGCATTGTTGGTGGAGCTGTGGACTCATCCAACCTTTCTGGAAAGCAATTTGGAATTATGTTCAAAGGGCATAATAAAAATTAGCATACCCTTTGACCTAGCAATAACACTACTGGATCTTTGCCTTGAAGAGATTTTGAAAAAGGATAAAAACATCACTTGTACAAAAATATTCATAGTAGCCCTGTGTGCTGTGGCAAAGAATTGGAAATTAAGTGAATGTCCTTCAATTAAGGAATGGATGAACAAACTGTGGTATATGTATGTCATAGAACACTATTCTCTTAGAAATCAGGATGGATGGGAATTCAGGGAAGCCTAGGAGGATTTGCATGAACTGAGGCTGGGCAAGATGAACAAGCCCAGAAAAACATTGCATACCCTAACAGCAACATGGGGTGATGATCAACCTTGATGGACTTGCTCATTCCATCAATGCAATAATCAGGGACTATTTGGGGCTATCCGCTATGGAGAATACCTTCTCTCTCTCTCTCTCTCTCTCTCTCTCTCTCTCTCTCTTCTGAACAAAGGCCAAAGATTATTAACTTCAATTTAGGGGAAAAACCCATTATCTTATTATGTAACTTCTCTATCTCTTATACTTTATTTTTCTTTCTTAATGATATGATTTTCTCTCTCATCACATTCAACTTTGATCAATGTACACCGTGGAAACAATGTAATGACTAACAGACTGCCTTCTGTGGGGGGTGTGGGGAGGGAAGTAAGAATGGGGGGAAAGTGTAAAACTCAAAATAAATAATATCTTTTTAAAAATAATAAAAGGGGAAAAAAGAATATAGTACCTGGAACAATTAAAAAAGAAAAGAAAATAGTTTCAGAAACACCTGTAAGTTGAGACAATGTTACCTCCACCTTCGAATCAGAGTCCAGTGGTGGCATTCAGGTAGCTTTCATCAGTTCAGCAGAACTAATACCTAATTTTATGTTAATGCAAACTGGTGGATAAAATGCCACTTGTATTCATGGGGCTGTCTAAGGTGGGTGTCTGTTTAGTTGCCCAATGTGGAAATCACAAATTTATATTTCTTACTCTTTTTTAGCATGTATTTGCAAAAGTATTTTCTCAGAGTCCATAATAATTTTTATTTCACTCAGTGGTAAAAGAAAAATTGATGGAAAAATGCTTGTAATATTTATTTATCCATTTCTTAATAATTGATACCATTGATGAAATTTTAATGAAATTTAATTCACTCATTTTTGTTACATCAGTAGACAAACATTTAACATAATGGGAAAAAGTACGAAACAAGTTGTGACAAGTTGTTATTTGTTTTTGATTTCTGTTATGCCCAATATTTCCCTGAGATTATGAGTGCAGTGGTGTCCGCTGACTGGTGAAACCAATAGGAAGCTGGGACTCAATGAACCAATCAAAATATAGATTTCAAGGCTTAATTTATCATCCATTTTGGAAGTCATGGAAGTAGAAGAGAAAAGGAGTTAGAATAGATAGAATGTGGTTTGGCTCTGCATAGGTTCCTAAAGCAGCAGTTGTGGTCACATGACTGCTTTTCATTCCTAAGGATTTTTGCTTACTGTGAGTAATAGAAATATCTAGTTCTGCATATTTTTTTATTCTTCTTACTTAAGTCTTAAATGTATAAAATATTGAACTGCTTTGTGTGATATCTTTTTACGTACTCAAAATGGTCATTAGGGCAGAGAATTGGTTGTTAATTTATTTGAAGTCTCCCACAGAACCCTACTGTAACAAAAAAAGTTAAGTCTACAAAAAAATTGGGAAAATAAGCAACCAACAAGAAAAATTCTTTCCATAGAAATTCACTTTGGTGACAAAAAAGTAGAAAACACAAACTCAGAAGATGCTAACAAAATGACAGCTTTTAAATCCAAAGCCTCTAAGAAAAATTCCCAAGGAAGTTTTCAAAAAAGATACTGAAAATCAAGTAACAAAAGCAAAGGAAAAATTGAGAAATGGGAGTGATACAAGAAGAACATGAAAGATTATTCAATAGTTTTGTAAAGGAGATATGACATACTGAAGAAAATAACAATTTAAAATGCAGAAAATCAATGAGGAAAACAATACCTTAAAAAGTAGAAATGAAAAAATCCAAAAATTTTTTCAATGGTAGACTTCATGGAGAATTTTCATTGAAGGTCTGTCTCTTTGAGAGAAATGGGGAAATAAAGTCCAACTAGGCAGGAGGAGAGGAAAGCCTGAGGGAAACTTTTAGTAACAGTGCAATTCAGGTCTTGAAAATTGACAACAACATAGGCCCATGCAGCTTTATAACAAGTCAACAGAGAGAGTCCCAACCTTAAATAGTCAAAACCATGGGAAAACTGGGGCAAAAGACATGA
Organism: Macrotis lagotis; assembly: GCF_037893015.1. NCBI lineage: Eukaryota > Metazoa > Chordata > Mammalia > Peramelemorphia > Peramelidae > Macrotis > Macrotis lagotis. The sequence goes on from NC_133664.1 coordinate 168,860,888, forward strand.
CAGGGTTGGAAACAAACTGCTACATAGGCAAATTCTAGACATAAAAGAGGACACAAACTTCTGAAGAGGCATAGCCTGTTGTACACAGGGAACATCTTTGCCAACAAAACACCAGGGATCAGAACTCCGTCCCAGCATAAAAAAAAAAATTGGGTCTATACTCCCTGTAACCTAGGATTAAAGCTCAGGCATTTGAAGCTGAGCAAAAATGTTCTATTCACTATAGAAAGTTACTATGCAGATAAAGATAATAATATCACCCCAAATGAAGAAAACAGTGAAAAATTACACAGGAGGAAATTCCAAAAGAATCCATGAATTGGTCTCAAATGCAAAAACTCATTGAAGAGCTTAAAAAGAATGTAAAAACCAAAAATAAGAGGAAGAAGAAAGATGGAAAAATAGAAATGAGAGGTATGCAGGAAAATTATGAAAAATTGACCAAAGAAATCAACTCCTTTAAAAGTTAAAATAACCAACAGAAAAAAGAATGTAACTTGAACAAATAAACCTACTGGAAAAAGAATGCAACTCAGCAAAGATTAAAATTTACCAACTGAAAAATTAAACACAAAAACTAACTGAAGAAACTAAAACCCTAAACATTAGAATTAGACAGAGACCAATGAATCAATGAGACAAGATTCTACCAAACACAGTAAAAATGTTGAAAAAAATTGAAGCAAATACAAAATACCTTTGAGGAAAAACAAATTACCTGGAAAATAGATCAAGAGATAATTTATGAGGGGTGGAGCCAAGATGGCAACAGGTAAAGAGTCTCTCCTAAGTGTTCATGCCATAATATTTCAAAAATCATAAAATTATGACACTAAAATTTTGAGAGACAGAACCCACAGAAGGATTCAGTGAGGCAATTCTCCAGGCCAAGATAACCTGGAAAGTAGTGGAAAGGTTCCTCTCCATGGGTTTAGAGGGGTGGCCCACCAGAGTGAAGGAACTTTGCCTGTGGTCCCAAGAAGGTTCAAAATACTCAATATGAAGATGAGTGTGTACAAGCTTCAGCATCTAAACACTCCAAGAAAAATGGAAACTGGGCTCAGGCTATGACAGAGCTCAAAAAAGATTTTGAAAATCAAGTAAGGGAGATAGAAGAAAAATTGGGAAAAGAAATGAGAGAGATGCAGGAAAAACATGAACAAGAAGTCAGCAGCTTAGTCAAGGAGATCCAAAAATAAATGCTGAACAAAACATCTTAAAAACCAGAATAAGTCAAGTGGATAAAATAGTTCAAAAAGTTATTGAGGAGATGCTTTATAAAGTAGAACTGGCCAGATGGAAAAAGAGATAAGAAAGCTCTCTGAGGAAAGCAAATCCTTCAGATCTAGAATGGAGCTAAAGGAAGCTATTGACTTTACGAAAAGTCAAGAGAATGAAAAATTAGGAGAAAATGTGAAACATATCATTGAAAAAATAATTAATATGGAAAACAGATTCAGGAAAGATAACTTAAAAGTTATTGGGATAACTGAAAGTCATGATCAGGAAAACAGCTTTGACCTCATTTTTAAAGAATTCCTACCGGAAAATTGCCCAGATATCCAAGAAGCAGAGGACAAAATAGAAATTGAAAGAATCCACCAATCTCCCCAGGAAAGAGCTCCAAAAATACCCCCAGGAATATTATGGCCAAGTTCTAAAACTCACAAGTCAAAGAGAAAATATCACAAGCAGCTAGAAAGACACAACAGTCAGGATCACACAGGTCTTAGTAGCAACTACCTTGAGGTCTCAGAGGGGTTGAAATATAATTCTGGAAGGCAAAAGAGCTTGGAATGCAACTGAGAATCAACTACCCAGCAATACTGAACATCCTCTTCCAGGGGAAAAGAAGGATTTTTCAATGAAACAAGGGAATTTCAATTGTTCCAGTTGAAACAACCAGAGCTGAACAGAAAGATTGATCTTCAAATACAGTACTCAAGTGAACCCTAGAAAGTGGAGAAGGGTAAAAGGTGAGGGACTTAATGATGATGAACTGCATGTATTCCTGCATAGAAAAATGGTACTGTACTATTCTTGAGGAACTTCTCATTTAATGGAGCAGGTAGAAGGAGCTTTCATAGATAAAACACAGGAGAGAGCTGAATTTGAAGATATAATGTATTGTAAAAATGGAGTCAATGGCTAAAAGGGAAATGTAATGGGAGTAAGAGAAAGGAGAGGTGGAATAGGCTAAGATATTTCATGTAAAAAGATTTTTTATTACAGTGAATTATTGCAATGATAAGGAAGGGGGGGAAGGTAAGGGGGGAATGAGGGAACCTTCACTCTCAGCAGAGGTGGCTTGGAGAGGAAACAGCATTTCTACTCAATGGGGTATAGACATATGGAGTAAGAAGGAAAGAATAGGGACAGGGAGAAGGGGGGATGTGAGTGATGAAGGAGAGGATGGACCATAGGGGATAGTGGTCAGATATAACATATTTTCTTTTTTACTTCATGCAAGAAGTAAAGGGGCTGGGATTAGATGGTCTGTCTGGGACCACAGGGCCAGATGGTTTCTGGGCCTTAGAGGTAGTATGTGGGCTTGGGGGCTCTTGGCCCCAGGACCAGTGACCAGTCTGCTGTACCACTCAGCTACCCTACAGCACATTTAAGAAGAGGGACAAAGTGAAAAGAGGGAGAAAATATAGTATATTTTAGTGGGGAGTTGCAATTGGCAATGGCAATGGTGGAAAAACATGGAAGTAGCTTTTGTGATGGACTTATCATAAAGAATGTGATCCACCCGAGACAGAGCTGGTGGTGTTGGAACACAGACTGAAGCACATTTTTTTATTTTATTTTAATTTTTTTTCTCTCTCCTTTGCTTTATTGCTCATGAGGGTCTATATATTTTTGAGGGAGGGGGTATTATGTTAACTCTTAAAGAAGAATATTTTAGTTATGTATAAAAACATCATTTGTACAAAAAATTTTTAAATAAATATAAAAATGATTTTAAAAAGAGATAATTTATTAATTATTGGAAAACCATAAATGTAGAAAATATGGTTGCCTGACATTATCAGAGAACACTATGTAAATCAGCTAGTGAAAGAAGACAAAAATATTCATTGAAAGAATATAAAGCACTCCTCAAGAAAGTCAACCCAGGATAAAAACCTCAAGGGCCATAATAGTCAAATTTTAGAATTCTCAGATAAAGGAGAAAATACTGCAAGTAGACAAAAAGAAGCAATTTAAATATAAAGAAAACACAATAGGACTTACATAGGACTCAGTAGCTTCAACACTGAAGTCCAGATAACCTGGAATACCATTTATCACAGGGCAAGGGATCTAGTCTTACACACAAGAATTTATCATCCTGCAAAATTCACCATATTATGTCAAGGGGAAAAGATGGATGTTCAACAAAACAGAGTACTTCCAAAATTTTCTGATAAAAGGACCAGAACTAAAGAGATAATTCAGTCTCCAAATGCCAGACTCAAGAAATGCATAAAAAGGTAAATGAAAAGGGGAAGGAAAACAAACAAAAGAAATATTAGTCAAGAACATCAAATTACATACAACCCTTTAAGAGAAGCTATAATACTAGTAACTCCTGAAAATTTTATTTCTCTCGGGATAGTTAAAGGGTTGCATATAATTGCAGAGATTGGATTTAGAGGATATGTATATGGTTTGTCTTTAAAACATTAAGGTGGTTTCACTCTTTTTGAGGCAAAAAGCCCTGATTAAAAGCAGGGGTGATTAAATTTAGGTGTCTCATGTCCTTTGATCTACTTTAAATCTGTTTTGCTCATAAAGCTTAGCACTTTCTCACTTTCTTATATTATATTGCATGTTCTGGAGCCAGTGTCTCCCAAACTGTACAATCAACTGTTAAGTTCTTAATAGAGACCTTCAGGTTCCTAGTACTTAGAGCACTTAGAGACTCAATAGTTAATTTAATTCTAAATGACTTAGATTGGCAGAGGGTGGGGACCTACTTAGAAGAATTGGACTTACTCCATATTTCAGTTAACAAGAGTTTAATAAAGTGGTTGAGGAGCTAAGAGGGAGGAGAGTAGGAGAGAGTATGGTGGGGGGGATACAAATGGTTCATGACATGATTTGATTTTGAATGATACTTTGGCTCATGAGGAATGAGTTTTCTTGAAGGATACTTGAAAAGGGAGTAAGTATAGAATGATTATAATTTGATTTGATTCATGAATCATGAGAATTGTATTTCTAAAGAGAGAGAAGAGGGGAGGGTATTTAGTGGCTATGAGAAAATGCTGCTTGACAATCAATCAATCTGTGATTGTATTTTGATTGATTGTATTTTGAGCCTATCAAACAATTAAGTATGCAATTATTCAACCTATGATCAATTGGAATCTGGCTGATAATACTTTATTGATAGCAGTTCTGTTCATAAATAACACTAGAGGAAGAGGCTCAAAGATTTATTACTTTATTTCCCCATGTATAAGATGCTCCCATGTATAAGATGAAGCTTAATTTAGGGGCCCAAAATTTCAAAAAAATTATTACATAAACTCATTGAAAGTTTTATTTATCAGAAAATTCATAAAACTACTCATCATTTAGCTTGTCCTCATCTGTGTTTGATGATGAATCATTGTCTTAGGAGAGGCTCTGATGGCTATCCTGCCTGTGCTCTGGTATGTGTTTGACCACAAGCACTCCCTGTGCAAGTCTGATATGTGTATACATGCTTAATCCATTCCATTTCATGAACCTGAAGCACCAATTGTCTCCTCCTTTGAAATCAGTAACTTCTTTTTCATAAGCAATTCACTTTGCCTCCTGCTGAACCATCTTTGTGGACACAGGAATTCCAATGGCCCTTTGCTCTTCAATCCATATTTAAATTCCTTCTTCAAATAGGTCCATACTCCTGGCTTGCCTCTCATGGCCTTCTTCTGTCATGACATTTGCCTTAGAGTTTGTTTTTCCTGTAGGAAATCTCAGATTGTTTTCTCAGTTGGAGAAGGGTCAAAACAACTTACATTCAGTAGTACTATTTCCAATTACTTTTGCAAAATGGATCACTTTGAACTTGAATTCAGCACTTTAGAAAAAATCTTTTCCGAGTCATTTCAGGGCAAAAGGTAACCCAATATACCCAATGGTAACAAAAGTGAAACACTGACACAAAGACAGCAAGCTTGAAAAAGCAGGAAATGCAAGTAACAATGTCTGCAACCACTGTATAAGACACTCCCCAAATATTTCAAAAAAAAGGCTGCTTCTGATACATAGGGAAATGTTATAACAGAGGGAAAAAGGGAAATGTGTGAACACTGAGTAAATTCTATTCAATAGATTTTGCTCAGGGAGAGAATGAGATACATTCCTAATTGGGTTCAAATATCTATCCTATGGATGAACTTCCTGGGCAAAGCCAAGATGGCATAATAAAGCTCAGGCATCCTCCCTGAGCTTTTCCCTGCCAAAGCTAAATAAAGTCTCTACCATGATGTTAAAGTTTGATGAAAGGGAAATCAAAGGTGTAAGTGAAAATAAAATTAAAGTTAAACTTCAAAAGAAAAATTAAAGAAGAAAAGGAGTAAAACTTTGGTGATGTGAAATAAGAGGAAAGGGAAAAGAAAAAAAATGTACAAGGGGAAACATAACCTGGAGGGAAATAGCAGAATTTGTAATCTTAACTGTAAATGTGAATAGAATGAACTGTGGAATAAAAGAGAAGCAGAATGGATTAAAAGTCAGAATCCTACAGTTTATTGTTTTCAGGAAACAAATTTGAAACAGAGAGATACACACACATGATAGAAGTAAAAGTATGGAGCAAAATATATTATGCATCAATTGAAGTTAAAAAAATCAGGGGTAACAATTCTGATCTCAGATAAAGCAAAAGCAAAAACAGATCTCATTAAAAGGAATAAGAAAGGAAACTACATCTTCTTAAAAGGGAAAGGGTAGAGGAATAGTCAATATGGTGCTTGCTGCCTGACAACTACAAGAAAAATGCCAGGACCAGAACAGAAGTCTGTATATAACATTAGTAGATCTGACCAAGGCCTTTGTTACCATCAGTCACTAGGGTTTATGGAAAATTAAGTCAAAATTTGATTGCCCAGAGTTCGTCAGTATTGTATGTCAATTTTATGATGGCATGCAGGCCTGGGTTCTGGATAGTGGATAATGCTCTCAAGATTTCCCAATCATCTGTGGAATAAAATAAGGATGTATTCTTACTCGCATCCAAAATACCTTCAGTGATGATGAACATGGAGGATCAACATGGCCTCAAGGTCAACTACTGCACTGATATCAATTTCATTTATATCAAAAGGCTGCAAGACAAGACCAAACTTGACGGTGTGTTGGTGCATGACTATTTTTTAGGGTTTTTTTGCAAGGCAAGTGGGGTTAAGTGGCTTGCCCAAGGCCACACAGCTAGGTAATTATTATGTGTCTGAGACAGGATTTGAACCCAGGTACTCCTGACTCCAGGGCTGGTGCAGTGCTTCATCCACTGTGCCACCTAGCTGCCCCAGTGCATGACCTTTTGTTTGCAGATGATTGTGCACTCAACACAGACTCTGAAGGTGATATGCAACAAAGTACAGATAGATTTTTTGCTGCCTGTGTTAATTTTGGTCTAACAATTAATAAGAAAATAGAGGTGCTCCATCATCCAGCACCACACAATCCATATGTGACACCGTTGATTATAGCAATGCTATAATCAAGTTCACTTACCTTATCAGTGTCCTTTCCAAGGAGGTACACATTGACAATGAGGTTGATACTCACGTGGCCAGAACTAGCTCAGTATTTTTGAGGCTCCATAAGAAAGCATGGGAGAAAAGTTTGAGACTGACTACCAAACTGAAGGTCTACAGAGCTGTTGTATTGACCTTATTGCTATATGCTTATGAAACCTGGACAGTCTACCAGCAACATGTCAGAAAACTGAATTACTTCCATTTAAATAGTCTCATGGAGATTCTGAAGATCACCTGACAGAAGATAGCAGACCTTGAGGTCCTTTTCCATCCTAAACTGCCTAGCATTCTGACATTAGTATAGACAATGCAACTGTGATGTGTTAGACACGGTAGAATGCCAGATGTATGCTTGATATAAAAAGCTATTTTATGAAGAACTCACACAGGGCAAGCACTCACAAGACAGTCAAAAAAAGCAACACCAAGAAACCCTGAAGGTCTCATTTAAGCCTTTTAGAATTGATTGTACAGCTTGCGAGACACTGGTACAGAACCAGCCGGCATGGCATGACCTCATCAGTGAGGGTGCTGCACTCTATGAGGAAGCCAGAACTGAAGCAACTCAAAATAAATGTGACATAAGTTTATAGTACACAGACCAAGTTTTGACATGGACTACTTGTGTCCAACCTGTGGTCTGGTATTCAGAGCTTAAATTGATTTAATGAGCCACAGTGGGATACAATGCAATTTGTCTCAACATAATGATCTCATTTTGGTCTTCTTCTATAACAAAGGACAAGAACCAAGCAACCAACCAAACTACCAAGTAACTATTTTTTTGAGCTAGAAAAAAAGTAACAAAATTCATCTAGTGTAACAAAAGGTCAAGAATAGCAAGGGAACTGATTAAAACAAATATAAAGGAAAGTGGCCTAGCTCTACCAGTTCTAACACTACATTTTAAAATGGCAATCATCAAAACTACATGGTGCTGGTAAAGAAATAGAGCAATGGATCAGTAGATTAGGATAGGCTCAAAAGAAACAGTAGTAAATTACTACAGCAATCAATTGCTTGAATAATTCAAAGACATTAGTTTCTTGGATAAGAAGTCACTATTTATCAAAAATTATTGGGGAAATTCAAAAATAGTTTTACAAAACTAGGTTTAGACACACATCTCATACCCTATACCAAAATAATAACAAAATGAGTACAGGATTTAGAAATAAAGATTGCCACCATAGATCAATTCATAGTCTAAGAAATACTGTCAGAGCTATAGAAAGGGGAGAAAATTATGATCAAGCAAGAAATAGAGTATATAATAAATTGTAAAATTTACATGATTTTGACTATATTAAATTAAAAGGGATTGCACTAATAAAACCAATGCTACCAAAATCAGAAGGAAAACAGAAAGCTGGGAAACAATTTTCACAGCTAGGGGATCTGAAAAAAAGGTTTAAAATACATAGAGAAATACATCAAATTTAATAAGTTACATGTCTCTCCCCAATAGATAAATGCTCAAAGGATATGAATAGACAATTTTGAAATGAAGAAATTACAGCTATATATAATCATATAAAAATGCTTCAAATCATTACTGTTTAGAGAAATGCAAACTAAAAAACTATGAGGTATCACCTCATATCCATGATACTGGCTAAGATGACAAAAAGGGAAAATGATCAACGTTGAAGAGGTTGTGGGATGATTGGGACATATGATTGCTGGTGGAGTTGTGAACTTATCCAACCATTCTGGAAAGCAATATGGAACCATGCACAAAGAGCTATAGAAATGGTCATACTTTTTGACCCAGCAATTCTAATATGCCAATATCCAGAAGAAATCATCTAAAAATGGGAAAAGTGCCCCATGTACCAAATTATTCACAGCAGATCTTTTTTGTAGTGGCAAAGAATTGTAAATTGAGGCCATGCCCATCAATTTGAGAGTGGCTGAACAAGTTATGGTTTATGGATGTTATGGAATGCTATTGTTCTAAAAGAAAGAATAAATGGTGTAACTCTAAAGAAGTATGGAATGAATTACAGAATCTGCGGCTGAGCAGAGAGAGCAAAAACAAGTGTATGATGTACACATTAAGAACAACATTTTGAGATGATCAACCCTGATGGATGCATCTGTGCTCAGAAGTTCATAGACCTAGGTTAACTATTTAAGACCTAGGTTAACTATTTAAGACAATGCTATCCCCATTCAGAAGAAGAAAAACAAAGCATAAGCAAAATAAAATAAAAAAATAAACAAAATCTTCAGAATGTGATGAACACTACATTCACTTTCTCAAAAATATCTCATGTATTTCTTTCCCTTAAACCTAATTCATCATATCAAAAATGACTAATGTGTAAGCATGTTAAAAACAAATGTGAATGAACAGTATTGACCTGATTATTCACTGCTGAGGGTAGGGGGTGGGAGCTAAATTATGTACCTTAAATTATCCATATCCATGTAATTGATTGCATGTAATTGTAAAATAATATATCAATTGAAGAAAAAAGCAGAATTGATCAATTGTAAAAGAGACGCAAAATTTCATTGAAGAGCACATTCCTTGAAACATAGAATTTGACAACGTAATAAGACAAGACAAGAAGACTTTGAAGAAGTTAAAATAACAAAAGTCATATCCACCCCTAGAAAAGAACTTATGATGTCTGACTATAAATTGATCATCCATTTTGTTGGATTTTTTTTTGCTTTTTTTTTAATCTGGTTTTTCTTTCACTACATCACTAATTTGGAATTATTTTGCATGTCTATGCATATCCTACTTAAATTGTTTACCTTCTGAATGAAGTGGTATGAGTAGCGAGGAAGGGAGAGAATTTTGAACTTAAAGCTTTAAAAATGAATGTTAATATTATTTTATTCTATAACTATGGAAAAATAAAAATGAAAATGATAATTCTCCCCTTTCTTCTAAGGGTTTTGCAGTACTTTTAATACAGCAATTTTAATGTAGCAGTACTGCCGTTTGTGTAGTAGATTTAATGATCATTTTTACCACAAAGCCTCTGGGTTATTTATTCATGCTATTTATAATGTACACTTCCTGATTTTAGAATCAATAATAAATATGGGTAACTTTTTATTGTGTGCATGCATTATGGTTAGCACTGAAAATACAAAGAAAGAAACAAGATACTCTCTGTGTTCAAGAAGTTTATCATTTAAAGTAAACTATGAATCAAGTGAAAAATTTGTTTATGCTTAATTTCTAATATATTTTTCTTAAGCATATTTTATTTTGTCAAAATCTTTTTTTTGCATTTACCGATACAATCATATGTTTTTGTTAAAACTTTTCTGAAGGCAAATATGTTGACATATTTCCTAAAATTGAGCCAACTTTTGTTGCTTTTTTTAATATTTCAGTTAAATTGCAAGTTGTTACTAATTTTAATTTTTCTGATTTAATACTTTAGTCTCATTGATATTTTATTGTAAAATGTTGCACAAACATTCAAGAAGATACTAATCTTGAAATTTCTTTAATTTGAATTTCTCTAGCTTACATAATATTTATCTTGAACTTTTTCTATGATTTGACTCTCACTGGCTTACATAATATTAACATATTTCTCAAAAAAAGAATTCAGCAGGAACCTTTTTTCATTTTTTTCAAATACTTTTATGAATAATCAGAATTATCTTTTTTCTGTGTACCTTTGGCAGAAATAGCTAATGAATCCATTTCTATTGTTGATCTGCTTTATATTTGGAATTCATTTATCAATTGTTGAAATAATTTATTGTATTTAAATTTTCTATTGATTGCTATGTTAAAATGAGAAATTACTATTTTAGAAAATATATTCATTCATTAGTTTGTAAATTTTATTGATATGCAAGTGAAAAAATCTGTTAAATCTATTACTTATATTGCTAGAAATACAAACTATAGCAATAAGACAAGAAAATGGAATGTAAGGGATAAATATAGACAAAGGACAAACAACACTACTGTTTTTTCATACAATATTATGTATTATTTATATGAATCAAGAGGTACAATAACAAAATGAAACTATAAAAATTTCTGGAAAATTTTATTATGTAAAATATAGTCATGTAAATCATATCATTTCTGCATATTGTCCACAAAACTCAGTGGGGTATTTGAAGTAAAAAGAGAAATTATAGTTCATATAATTAGAAAATATTATAAAGTAATTAGAAATCTATCTACTAGGGGCAGATAGATGGCATAATGGATAGAGCATGGACCCTGGAGTCAGGAGTACCTGAGTTCAAATCTAGCCTCAGACACTTAATAATTACCTAGCTGTGTGACCTTGGGCAAGCCACTTAAACCCAATTGCCTTGCAAAATCCTAAAGAAATGAAAGAAAGAAATCTACCTGTTAAAAGGAATTATATGAAAAAATTAAAAAATATTTAATGCAAGAAATATTCTTTCTAATAATTTCACAAGATTAGTCAGATCAAATAAAAAATACAATGACTTCCTAAATTAATTTAATTATTCATTGCCATAATATACTGCAAAAGCATTAATTTCTAGAGCATTAAAAAGTAAAATAAAATTAATCCAGAGAAGCATTTTTTTTAAAATCTCAAAAGAAATAATGATAAAAGGGTATATATATATATATGTGTGTGTGTGTGGCAATACTGGAGTTCAAACTATATTAAAAAAGAAAAAATCCTAAAAATAATGTGGAATATCTTAAAATATAGATATACCAATTGGTTTAACTGATTAGATTTCCTAGATGTAGAAACAAGTAAAATCAGTAATGTTTGGGAAAAACAAAACAAAGCAAAATTACCAAGATTCTTACTACAACTTTCGGAGCTTATCAATCTACAAATATTTCTGGTAGAATTGGAAGAACTCAGGAAGAACTGAGACTTATATGAAGGTATAATGGAGAAAAAGGAAAAAAAAATCTTTTGTTAGTAAAAAAAGGATATAGTCACTGAAAAAATAATGGAAATAATGGAACATTATGATCATGTAAAATTTTAAATTGTTTTGTGCCACCAAAACCAGGGAAGACAAAATTATTCGGGTAATATATAATTAGACAGAAATATTTTAAAGATAAAAAAGGAATTGAATTATATTTCTAGGTATTCATCATTCTTCCATTGACACATTAATGAAGAAAATAAGTTTTGGAGGAAACAATCCAAGCTACCAATAACTATAGGAAATTATTTTTTTCTCAAAAGCTATAATCACTATTTTTTCTCAAAAGCTATAATCACTAGAAAAATGCAAGCCTGAGATTTCATCTTTTTGGCAGGTCACACATTTTAACAAAATTTTAAATGAGTAGTATCTCATTGCTATTATTATTAAAGTTTTGATTATTTATTGAAAGGAAGATTTAAATGAAATGAATATTGAGAAACTATCATGATCAAAAAATGCTTAAATAAAAGCTAATGATTTTCTGGTGGGGGGGTGAGAAAAGGATATTCTTACCTTTAGAATGAAAGTATTTTATACAAACAATGCTTGGAGTCAAAATATTCTATGTGATTCTTAAAGTTTTAAAACCCCTTTGATATTAGTTTTCTTATACATAAAATGGAGATTTTAAACTACCTACTTCACAAAATTATTATGAAAATCTATCACTGTGTCTAATATAAGAATTTTATTTTAATAAGTCAACTGATGTGAGAATGCTTTCATATGGGCATATTCATAGTAAAGTGTTTTATGATGTAGAAAATGGGATCATCTAGTCAAGATTACATTGAGAAGCCAGGCATAATTTTAAGCTTTCCTAGATTTCCCTACGAACTGACATGAATTAGGTTTCTTAACAGATTTTAGTTGAACAGAGCCACAAAGGAGCAAAGGGGATCATCTTCCAGCAAGGGCTATCATAGGGTCATGTAGGCAAGCCCAGGGTCGAGAACTCAGGGTGAAGCAAGGAATTTACCCTGAGAGGAGGTAGGAACAGAAGCCTTTATGGTAAGCAGGGTGGGAGAGGTCCAACAGTGTTGCGCAGGACAACCATTTTAACAGCTCGAATGGCCTGGAAGACCCTAACTATGAGCCCCCCCCCCCCCACAGTGTGTCCAGCTGAACCTCTGACATTCCTGTGGGAGGGCTTGACTTTGTCCATTACAAACACAGAAACAGCATTTTGTGTCTTTTACCAAGGTCAGGTTTTGCATGGGGGACTTCCCCAATACTGATTACCGAAAGAGACCCTCTGATGTTTCTAGACTTGACTGCCTAGCCCAGTAATTGGGTTGGGTGAGGACAGCCCAGATCCAGCCCTAAGCAAAGGGAGTGGGTTGCTGACATCCCCAACACAGACAACTCAGAGAAAGATTCTGACTTTCTTTACTGGTTGGTTGACAGAATAACTCCCTGTACTTCTTAACTACAGAGGGCAAAGACTCTAGGGTTTTCAATAATAAAGGTCTACAAACCAACCGTTCCCCAACTTAAGACCCTAGGGAAAGCTAACATCCCCAAATGAATAAAGGTCAGTTCAAATCAGGGTCTATTGAATGTTATCTTGGAGATAAGGATACTACTCAAAAGGAGAAGACTTAGGTCACTATATGTGAAACTTCAGAGGAGACTACGAATTAGTCTTCAGCGCAGAAAGACTTCTTAGAAGAGATAAGAAAGAAGTTTAAAAACCAAATAGAAAAATTGGGAAAAGAAAGGCAAGAGAAAAATACCACTCTGCAAAAAGATAATTAATATCTTACAACAAAAATAATGATAGGAAAAAATCAAATCTTTTAAAAATCCAGTTGGACAAATGAAAAAGAAAATACGTCCCTCAAAAATCGCATTGGACAAATGGAAAAAGATAGCAGCTACTTTAAAAAAATAGAATTGATCAAATGGAAAAGGAGATACAAAAGTTGAATGCAGAAAATTACTCTGAGAAATAGATTGAGATCTGTGGAAATTAAAGACTTCATGAGGCATGAAGAATCTTTTAAACAAAATTAAAAAAAATACACAAAAAAGAAGAATATGTACCAATGAAGAAAATGTTTTGTCAATGAGGTAACAGAACTGATTTGGAGAATAGATTTAGGAGAGACAATTTAAGAATCATAGAACTTAAAGAATTTGGACGTCATAATTCAAGAGAACTGCCTTAATATCCTGGAACAAGAGGGCAAAATAATCCTCAAAAGAATCCATTGATCCTCTTCTGAAATGGATCATAAAATGAAAACAAAAGAATACTGTGGCCAAATTCCAGAACTATCAAATCAAGGAGAAAAATTCTGCAAGTGGTCAAAAAGAAATGATTCAAATACCAAGGAACTACAGTCAGTATTATACAGAACATTAAGGGATCCAAGGACCTAGACTATGATATTCCTTAGAGGAAGGGACCTTGGATTACACCCAAGAATTGATATTTGGGAGAAAAACACAAGGGAGGAAGAATAAGGTGAAAGATGGGGAAAAATACAAATGGAGGGAAGACTGGAGAGCAGTAAACTGTAATTATAACTGAATGTGAATGGGATGAATGCTCTCATAAAACAGAAGGGGGCAGCTAGGTGGCACAATGGATAGAGCACTGACCCTGGAGTTAGGAGGGCCTGAGTTCAAATCCAGTCTCAGACACTTAATTACCTAGCTGTGTGGCCTTGGGCAAGTCATTTCACCCCATTGCCTTAAATAAATACAATATTCTTTTTAAAAAAAGCTAGCATTCTATTGGGAATATTGAAATATAATAAATAAAATAGAAGGGGATAGTAGAGAGGATTTATAAACCAGAATCCTACAATTTGCTAGTTACAAGAAAAAAACATTGGAAGCAGAGAGATACAGAGCAAAGTTAAAAGGCTGAAAAAACCAGGAATAGCAATCCTTCCTTAGACGAAGAAGTTGCAAAAAATAGATCTCATTAAAAGAGACAATGAAGGAAACTCTATCCTCCTAAAAGGTACTATAGAAGTTCAAGGAATTAATTTTGATACCACATGTTTATATAACAAGCAATATAGCATTCACATTCTTAGAGGAGGAGCTAAGTGGGTTACAGGAAAACAAACAGGAAAACAAAACTATTAGTGGGGATTTCCCCCCTCCCTTTCTCAGAATTAAATAAATATAACAATAAAATAAACAAGAAGGGAATTAAGGAGATGAATAGAATGTTAGAAAACTTGCATATGATAGATCTGTGAAGAAAACTGAATAGGGATATAGAAAGGAATATAGATCTTTTTTTTTTCCTGCAGTGCATGGCACCTACAAAATTTGACCATATATTAGGACATTAAAAAACATCATAATCAAATACAGAAAGGCAGAAATATTGAATGCATCCCTCTCATGTCATGATGCAATAAAAATGATGTATAGTAAAGGGCTATGGAGAGATAGGCTTAAAAGCAACTGGAAACTAAATAACCTAATTTCAAAGAATGAGTGGAAAAAACAACAAATCATTCAAAGAATTAGCAATTATGCCCAAGAAAATTACAATGATAAAACAACATACTAAATCTTACCAGACACAGCCAGCAAAACCAAAAAATTGAAAAAATAGAAGAAAATATGAAATGCCTCATCAGCAAAAGCACTGACCTCAAGAACAGAACTAGAGAGACAACTTAAAAATCATTGGGCTCCCTGAAAATATTAAAGAGAAAAAACACCTGATCTTAATATTACAGGATTTAGTAATGAAAAATTTCCCTGATATCATGGAACCAGAGAGCAAAAAGAGTTATTGAAAGAATACATGGATCCTGCCGGGTTTTTATTTACAACGCCGGCTTCTTAATGCTAGTCCGTCCTCTTACTCACCAGTCCAACGCGTGGTGAGTCTTCGGGGTACCTCCGGCCCCCACTCTTTGATGGGGGAAGAACCAGACAGAGCGCCTGAGGTGGGTCATGAGTCTTTATTCTTCTGTGATCACATTCCCGCCTTCCCCACCTCTCAGCAGACCCTTTTATCCCCTCTGTCCTCCCTCCCATGAACTCTTACTCAATGAGGGGCTGAGTTCTGTAACATTCCCTTATAAGGTGATTATGTTTCCCCTCTAAGCGACCGCCAAGCCTCTTCCCCCCGCCCCCAACATCTCCCCCTTTCTGTTTTACAAGGTTATCACTTGGTGTGACCTTAAGCGGTGCTGAGGTTAGCCTTAAGCGGTGTCATTTCTACTGGCCTCTGATAGCCGGGGGCGAGGAACCCTGTCTTAGGTCATCTCCTTCAACCCAGGACCTTGCCCGTCCTAGGCGCCCGACACCCTCAGGGCCTGTCTTAGGTGGCTGGGTGAGGAGAAGTTGCCCGTCTTGGGGTTTACCTCGTCTTACCCCTAGGTGTCACATGTCATGCATGGCGGCTAGCCAGACTTGGGGATCCGCCGGGGGCGAGGAACCCTGTCTTAGGTCATCTCCTTCAACCCAGGACCTTGCCCGTCTTAGGTGGCTGGGTCAGGAGAAGTTGCCCGTCTTGGGGTTTACCTCGTCTTACCCCTAGGTGTCACATGTCATGCATGGCGGCTAGCCAGACTTGGGGATCCTCCCCCGTCTCCATGGCCATGAAGGCTTTCTGAGTAAGAAGCATATAGCCCCTCTGTCGCCTAGCTAGGCGGCAGAAACAGACAACAAGTAGGGTGATTCCCAGAATCAGCGTCCTTGTTCACCCTCAAGGGGGTATCCTCCCGCCATCTGGCAATCCCTCCATGGTATGGGATCCTCGATGTCTTCCCCTGTGGCCACACATGAGGGGCCCCACCGAGGCAGAAGGGAGCCCCATCGATGTATTGGTCACTAGCAGGCGAGGGTAGATCGGGGAGTTCCATGCTACCGGAAGGGGAGAGGGAATAACTCGGAGTATTCCACATGTCGGATTTCCTTCAGATGGAGCACCTCCAAGGATCCCTACGATGATCAGAAGGCCTGAAAAAGAAAGAAATTCCTCTCACCCCGTAGGGTTGGGCATTAATTTCCGGGGCTATGTGAAGCCCCTTCTCGCGGAGGACATGGGTGGTGCGTTGCAAGCAAGCCCGAGCCCCCGTCACAGAAGGTGCTGCAATCAAGATATCATCCATGTAATGTATGAGCATGCAATTCGGGAATTCTTTTCTGATAGGATGTAGCAGAGTATCCATGTAAAGCTGGCACAGGGTGGGGCTATTGGCCATTCCCTGAGGTAGGACGGTGAACTGATAACGTTTACTGGGGGCTTGGAAATTGATCGCGGGGAGGGAAAAGGCAAATTTTTCTTTGTCCTCCGGGTGGAGGGGAATGCTATAGAAGCAGTCTTTAACATCAATCACTATAATAGTCCACCCTTGCGGGACTGCAGTGGGCATAGGGAGACCAGGTTGGAGGGTCCCCATGGGTACCATGTTGGCATTTACTGCCCGAAGATCAATCAACATTCTCCAACTCCCCCCTTTCTTTTTTATGACAAAGACGGGGGAGTTATACGGGCTAAGGGACGGTTCCACTTTGTTCTCGCGCAGGAGGGTCATTACTATGTCTGTGAGGGCGATGAGCTTTTCTTTTGTCAGGGGCCACTGCTCAACCCAAATAGGTTTCTTATTAATCCATGTTATTCTGGGGGAAAAGCTCATCTCTAGAGTGGCCCCAATTAATTTCCCCGCAGGCTATCAGGGGTGGCAAGTGTCAGGTTAAGCTGGCTCAAGATATCTCTACCCCATAATGCATAAGGGAGGTCGGGTAGGCACAGTGGGGTGAAGAGTCCAGATTCTTCCAAAGCTGACCACCGTAGGGCGTGTGCTGCTTTCATGGCAGATCTATTGCCCCCCACCCCCGTCACTGCTTGAGGGCTCTGTAGGAGTGGCCACTCGCGCCTCCACTGTCCCCTATTTATGACAGAGCAATCGGCTCCAGTGTCAATTATCCCTTCGAGCTTCTGATTTTCCACCGTGACGGTTAACAGTGGTCGCCCAGAGCTGGCCGGGTGGACCCAGTTCACATGAGCGGGAGGGGTCCGCAAGGGCAGCGCCTTTCCCACCTCTTGGCCCTGTTTTACCAAGGTGGGAAAGGGGTGGGGGTTTGTGACCCTTACGGATGTGGGACTTCCGGGACCAAAAATGACCTGGGTATGGGTGACTAAGTCCACACATCTCTCAGCCCCTGTGATGAGCGCTGGGAAAATATTTAGCTCGATGGGAATCATCGAGGTTTCCCAAGGCCCGATCTCTCTCTGCTGTGTCCCTTCTCTATAGTCAACCCTCACGGGGATAGTCACAGTAATGGGGCCGCTGTCTTCGAGCACGGGGGGGGGGCCCCGCGGCCGGGCCCCTCCCTTTCCCTTTTCCCGACTTCCCTTTGGATCGGCAGAACCTGGCTATGTGACCTGGCTTTCCACAGGAATAACAGGTCGGAACTGAAGTGGAGGGGGGCCGCTGCCTGCACTGTGCTTTGAGGTGCCCTGGCTTTCCGCACCCAAAACAGGTGGGTCTCACCTGCATACCGCGAAGGGCGGTCAGGAGGCTGTCCTCCCGGTTCTCCATGGCAGTCACTAAGGCTTGAATTGAATCCTCGCTGGGCATGTCCAGCAATTTGTCAACAATTCCTTCTAATGAAGCGTCGGGGGGAAGGCTGCTAATGGCTGCGATCCCTTTGGGGCGAAGACCCTCTTTAATCAATTGTCTCATAAGTAGATCAGATCCCGGGGTGTCTCCCATTATACGAGTCACTGTCTCTTTAACCTCGTTCACAAATGAGAGGGGTGTCTGATCTGCTCTCTGCTTCAGCCCAACCAACTTCTGTGTGGCTCTCCCCCCTTTCATGGCTCCAATCTTATCCCAAGCTGCAACATGTGTTTCTTTAACAGTCTCTAGCTCAAACTGGCCATACTGGGCCTGAACAGCAGGGTCAGTATAGGCTCCAGTTCCACACAGGAGGTCAATGGCTAAATCCAGGGGAGTATAACCCCGGGATTTTGCCAGCTTAGAGGCCTCTCTGCGGGCCTGAGCCTTAAAAGCTAAATATAAGGAGGCATCTAGGCACGCGGCTGCAATTTCGTCAAAGTCAGCAGGGGTCCAAGGGTGCGTAGCAAAGAGGTTTTGCATCAGTCTTTTTACATAAGGGGAGCTTGGGCCGTATTTAGTCACGGCCTCCTTAAGTTCCTTAAGCATCTTAAAAGGGACAGGGCGGTAGTCTCGGGCTCCGGTAAGGGGGTCCGTAAATACCGGGTAGAGGCCCCAGTCATCCCAGTCCACCTCCTCCCCTTTCTCTATTGCTATGGAGGCACTGGTGGCAAGTAGGCCGGATGGGCGGAGCCCTTGAGGGGATCTCTGAAGGGCGGACAAGGAACACGGGGGATTTTTTGCCTCTGTTTCCTGGCTGGGCCGCCAAGCCTGGGGCGCGGCAGCTGTCCAATCAGCGCGGACTTCTCCCTCCTCGTCAGCAGCCTCCCGGTCCCACCTACTCACGCTCCTCTTCCTGCCACCCCTGAGGGCTGTTTGCACCCCTCCCTTCCCGCGCTCGGAAACTTCCGGCCCTGAATCTTCTCCCTGGGGGCCCCTTGTTCCCCCATTGTTTCTTCTAAGTTCCTCCCACGGATACAGGGGAGGGAGTGGCCTTCCCTCTTCCTCTGAGCCCTCTGAATCCGATCCCGCCAACGAGCTACCCACCTGAGTGCTGATTGTTCGTGCCAAAGTCACCTTCTGGGGATGCAGGGCTGCATCCACTATCTTATACACTGTAAAATCCTTGGGGGTCAGTTTTCCCGGGCAGGTGTCATTATAGGAGGCCATCTGCTGCCCTACCACCTTCCATTTATCTGGTTGGATCCCACTATGTTGCACCCAAGGGCAGATGTTCCAGATATTCTCAACAAAAGCACGGCAGGTCTTGATAGGTAATTTACAGCCATGCTTAGCGCAGAGTTTATAAAGCTGCCCTGCAACGGCCTCTTTTTCCTCCGGCTCAAAGGCGGGAATACTATTCCGGCCCCCCATGCTGTCTACTAGCCGAGGCTGCAATCCTAACAGGTGGCAGAACTGGAAAGTTCCCGTTCGGCAAAAGAGAAGGAGGAAGCAGGGCACAATCAGACAGGCCAGCACGGCAAGGAGCGTGATTAGAGCAGAAGGAGAAAGGGGAGAGAAAGAAAGCATAGTCAACACAATAGGGGTATGTCCTTCAGGCAATATCTGAGAGTAAACGCCCTCTCCTTCCTCCCGGTCGGAAACGACCGAGGCTGTCTGGAGAATCCGACCAGCGGATTCAGACGTTCCCTAGCAAAATCAGGTCCCGGGTTTCGGCACCACTTGCCGGGTTTTTATTTACAACGCCGGCTTCTTAATGCTAGTCCGTCCTCTTACTCACCAGTCCAACGCGTGGTGAGTCTTCGGGGTACCTCCGGCCCCCACTCTTTGATGGGGGAAGAACCAGACAGAGCGCCTGAGGTGGGTCATGAGTCTTTATTCTTCTGTGATCACATTCCCGCCTTCCCCAACCTCTCAGCAGACCCTTTTATCCCCTCTGTCCTCCCTCCCATGAACTCTTACTCAATGAGGGGCCGAGTTCTGTAACATTCCCTTATAAGGTGATTATGTTTCCCCTCTAAGCGACCGCCAAGCCTCTTCCCCCCGCCCCCAACAGATCCCCTCCAGAAAGGGATTTTAAAATGAAAACACAAAGGAATATCATGGCCAAATTCCAGAACTATAAAAGAGAAAATTCTGCAAGCAGCTATAAAGACACATTTTAGGTACCAAGGAGCCACAGTAAGGATTACACAGAACCTGGTTGCATCAGCATTAAGGGATCAAAGGGCCTGGAATGAGATATTCCGAAGAGCAAGGGAGTTTGGAATGCAGCCAATAATCCACTATCCAGCAAAGCTGAGCCTTCTCTTCCAGGGGAAAAGATGGACATTTAAGAAATAATAGACTTCAACTTTTCTAGATGAAAAGACCAGAGCTTAATAGAAAATTTGGACATCAAACAGGAGACCCAAGAGGTAAAATGCAAACGTAAAAAGAAGGAGGTAATAAAGAAACTGCTCTCCAATAAGATGAAACTGTTTACATCCCTACCTGGGAGAAAGAATCTTAATAACTCTTGCGAACTGCAACTTTATTAGAGAATATACTTAGCCAGAATTGATGGACACATGAATTTTCTGTGACTCAGATAGAATGATTTAAAATCAATACTTCTTTTAAAAGGGGGACAGTAAGGATAGTGGAGAATGGAGGAGATTGAATGGGGCAAATCTCACATTAAAAGGTACAAAATACCTATTGCTATAGAGGGGGACAAGGAAGGAGGTGAGAACCACCTGAATCTTTTTCCTAATCAGATTTGGCATAAAGTTAACATATATATAAACTCCATTAAGTTAAAAACTTATCTTACCTTTCAAGTATTAAAAGGGGAAAAGGTGTGGTGGTAGGAAAAGTGGAATTAATAGAAGGTAGGGAAGGGAAAAGGGGCAAAGGGAAAGGTTGGATATAAATATGGGAAAACAAATTGAAGGTGGTGGTATTCAGAAATAAATGGCAGGGCAGTATGGATAAGGTGAAAGAAGGGGAAAAATACAAACAGAGGGAAGATAGCATGGAGGGCAATAAAGAGTTAGTAATTTTAACTTCCAATGTGAATGGGATAAACGCTCCCTTAAAATCTAAATGAAGAGCAGAGTGGATTAAAAAAATATAATCCTGAAAAATGCTGCTTACAAGAAACTCATTTGAAACAAAGAGATACATGCAGAGAAAATGTAAAAGATTGGAGCAAAATACGTTGTGCTTCAGATGAAGGGGAAAAAGCAGGGGTAGCAATCCTTATCTCAGACAAAGAAGCTGCAAAAATAGATAGTGTTAAAAGAGATAAGAAAGAAAACTATATCCTCCTAAAAGGTACCACAGACCTTCAAGTAATTTCAATGCTAAGTATGTATATATGCATCCAATGGTATAGCATCCAAAATTTTAGAGAAGTTGAAAGAGCTAAGGGAAGACATAGACAGCAAAACTCTAGTACTGGGAGACTTCAACCTCTCATTCTTAGATTTCTATAAATATAACCATAAAATAAATAAGAAGAAAGTTGAGAAGGTAAATAGATTGTTAAAAAACTTAGATGTGATAAACATATGGAGAAAATTGAATGGGGATAGAAAGGAACATATTTTTTTTCTGTAGTATATAGCACTTACACAAAAATTAACCATGTACTAGGGCATAAATACCTAATGATCAATTGCAGAAAGACAAATATAGTGAATACAACTCTATCAGATCATAATGCAATAAAAATCTTATGCCATATTGGTTAAGGGAGATATATATATACCCCAAACTAATTGTAAAGTAAATATCCTCATTTGAAAGAATGAGTGGATGAAACAACAAATTATAGAAATAATTAATTATTTCATCCTAGTTAATGACAATAAGGAAACAACATACCAAAGCTCATGGGATATAGTCAAGGCAGCTGTCAGGGGATATATTATATCTTTAAATTCTTACATGGATAAATTAGAGAAAGAGAAAATCAATGAACTAAATATGCAAGTAAAAAAAAATGGACAATGAACAAATTAATCCCCCCAATTGAATACCAAATGTGAAATTTTAAAAAGTAAAGGAGAAATTGTTAAAATTGAAAGAAAGGAAACTATTGAACTAATAAATAAAACAAGAGTTGGTATTATGAAATAACTAATAAAATTGATAAAATTCTGGTTAGAGTAAAAAAAGAAAGAAGAAAACCAAATTGCTAGTATCACAAATAAAAAGTTAAACTCCCAATGAGGAGAAAAATTAAAGTAATAATTCAGAATTATATTTCTCAACTCTATGCTAATAAATTTGATAATCTAAGTGAAATGAATGAATATTTACAAAAATATCAGTTGCCTAGGTTAAATGAAGAGGAAATTAAATACCTAAAAAACCCTATCTTAGTAAAAGAAAATCAGCAAGCTATTATTTTACTCCCTAAGAAAAATATCTCCAGGGCCAAATGGATTCACAAGTGAATTCTATGAAATATTTAAGGAATAATTGTTTTCAATTCTATATAAACTCTTTGGAAAAATAGGTGAAGATGGTACTCTGCCTAACTCTTTCTATAACACCTGATACCTAAACCACAGAAAGAAAATTATGGACCTGTTTCCCTAGTGAATAGAGATGCAAAAATCTTAAATAAAATCTTAACAAAGCAATTACAGTAAGTTCTCACAATTTAAATACACTATGACCAAGCAGGATTTCTCCCAGGAATACAAGGTTGGTTCAATATTAGGAAAAGTGTAAGTATAATTAATTATATCAATAACAAACCTAGCAAAAGTCATATGATTATATCAATTGATGCTGTAAAAGCTTTTGACAAAGCACAGCATCCATTCCTATTAAAAACACTGGAGAGTTTAGGAATAGATGGATTGTTACTTAGAATAGTAAGCAATATCTATCGGAAACCATCAACAAGCATTATATGCAATAGGGATATGCTAGAGGCATTCCCAAAAAGATAAGAGGTGAAACAAGGATGCCCATTATCACCAGTATCACTAGTATTCAATATTGAATTAAAAATGCTAGCTTCAGCAATGAGAGAAGAAAAAAATGAAGGAATTAGAATTGGGAAGGAAGAAACAAAACTCTCCCTCTTTGCCAATGACATGATGGCATACCTAGACCACCCGAAGAAATCATCTAAAAAACTACTAGAAATAATTAGCAACTTTAGCAAAGTAGCAGGATATAAAATAAACCATCATAAATAATCAAAACTTCTATATATGACTAGCAAGATGCAGCAGAAAAAGTTAGAAAGAGAAATACCATTCAAAGTAACTTCAGACAAAAAGGCAGACTCAGGAACTTTTTGAAAACAATAATAAAATACTTCTCAAACTAATTAAATCAGATTTGAGTAACTAGACAAATATCAACTGCTCATGGCTATGCCAAACAAAAATAATAAAAAACGACAGTACTACCTAATCTAAACTACTTATTTAGTGCCCTGCCAATTAAAAATTCCAAAACAAAATTTTAATGTGTTAGAAAAAACTGTATGTAAATTCATAAAGAGAAATAAAAAATTTAGAATTTTCAAGGATTTAATGGAAACAGTACAAAAGAAAGTGGCTTAGCCCTACCAGATCTAAAATTATAGTATAATGCATCTGTCATCAAAACTATCAGTTATTGGCTAAGAAATAGATTGGTGGATCAGTGGAATAAACTAGGTGTAATAACAGGAAATGATTAAAGTAATCTGCTGTTTGATAAAAACTGCTGGGAAAATTGGAAGTTAGAATGGCAGAAATTTGTATTAGACCAACACCTCATACCCTATGCCAAAATAAGAACAAAATGGATACAGGATTTAGACATAAAACAGAATATTATAAGCAAACTAGGAGATCAGGGAATAATTTACCTATCAGATCCATGGAAAGGGAAGCAGTTTAGGACCAAGGAAGAGATGGAGAATACCATTAAAAACAAACTAGACAATTTTTTTATATTAAATTAAAAAGCTTTTGCACAGACAAAACCACTGTAACCAAGATTAAAAGAAATGTAGTAAATTGGGAAACAATTTTTCAACTAGTACTTATGACAAAGGACTCATTTCTAAAATATAGAGAGAACTGAGTCAAATTTTTAAAGAATAACAATCCATTCCCCAACTGGCAAATGGTAAAAAATATGCCAAGGCAATTTACAGAAGAGGAAACCAAAGTGATCCATAGTCATATGAAAAATTTTTCTAAATCACTATATATTAGAAAAATGCAAATTAAAGCATCTCTGAGGTACCACCTCACACCTCTCAGTTTGGCCAATATGACCAGAAAGGACAATAATCAATGTTGGATGTAGGAGATCTGGGACACTAATAAATTATTGGTGGGCCTGTGAACTCATCCAGCCTTTCAGGAGAGCAATTTGGAATTACACCCAAAGGGCCACAAAAATGTCCATACCTCTTTATTGAGCAATACCACTGAAGAGATTATGAAAAAGGGTACAAATATCACTTATACAAAAAATATTCACCGTGTTTATGGTGGCAAAGAATTGGAAATTGAGTGAATTGTCCATCAGTTGTGGAATGGTTTAAAATATTGTTGTATATCTCTGTCATGGAACACTATTGTTCTATTAGAAACCAGGAGGTATGGGAATTCAGGGAATCTTGGAAAGATTTGCATGACCTAATGCTGAGCAAGATGAGCAGAACCAGAAGAACATTGTAAACACTTACAGCAAGAAGGGAGTGATGATAAACCTTAATGGACTTGCACATTCTGTCAGCGCAACAGTCAGGCATGATTTTGGGATATCTGTGATGGAGAATACCATCTGTATCCAGAGAAGGAATTGTTGAGTTTGAACAAAGATCAAAGACTATAACCTTTAATTAAAAAAAAATAATTATCTTATTAGGTAATTTTGCTATCTCTTTTACTTTATTTTTTTTCTTAAGGATATGATTTCTCTCTCATCACAATCAACTTAGATCAGTGTACACCAGGGAAACAATTTAAAGACTAACCGACTGCCTTTTGTGTGGGGAGGGCAGAGGGAAATGAGATTAGGGAAAAATTGTAAAATTCAAAATAAATAAATTAAAAATATTATCACATGTACCATATAATATATTGATACCTGATTTTATTTGTTCAAGTAGCATAACTTCTCCTTTTTCTTTGTCAAAAATATGGAAAATAGGTTCTACAAAGTTTCCAATAGCTTCAAAGTGTTGAAAAGCCAATAATTTCTTCTTGACATAGAGCTAATTGAATTGCTTAAGTGATTAAACATATTTCTTTTTCTAATTTATTTTTATTCTCATTTTGTACAAATGTTTTTCTTTACATTAATAATACATTTTGTTTACAAGTAAACAAAATACCCCTCCCCCATGAATAAAGATAGATTTGCTTGGGCAAAAAAAGTAAAGGAGGGAGAAAAAAAAATTAAAATAAAAAAAATAATAGTAATAATTGTAGGTATGGCCAGGTGGTGCAATGGACAAAGCACCAGCCCTGGAGCCACGAGCACCCAAGTCCATATCCAGCCTCGTAAACTCAATAATCACCCAGCCATGTGACATGCAAGCCACGCGATTCCCAACTGCCCTGCAAAAACCAAAAAGAAGAAAGAAAAAAAAAAGACCCAAAATAAAATAAAACAGTAATAATAGTAGCGGTGGCTGGGTGGCAGACCCTTGAGCCAGGAGCACCTGGGTCCGAATCCGGCGCCAGACACCCAATGATCACTCTGCTATGTGGCCCCAGGCAGGCCACCCAGCCCCACTTGCCCTGCACCCTCCCCCAAATAATAATAACAAAAAAATGTGTTTCAGTCTTTGTTCCAACACCATCTGCTCTGTCGTGAGTGGATCACATTCTTTATGATACATCCATCACGAAAGTTACTTCCATAGTTTTCCAACATTGCCATTGCTGAAAGAACTCCCTCCTTTCTTATTTCTCCATTACCATGTACTATATTTTCTCTCTCTTTTCACTCTGACTCTGCTGTAGGGTCGCTGAGTGGCGCAGCAGACAGATCCCTGGTCCTGGGGCCAAGAAGCCCTGAGCCCCCATACCACCCCTTAGTTCCAGAATCCACCTGGCCCTATGGTCCTGGGCAGGCCATCCAATCCCAGCCCTTTGCAAGAAGTAAAAAAAGAAAATGTGTTATATCTGACCACTGTCCCCCCATGGTCCATCCTCTCCTCCTTTATTCACATCCCCACCCCTTCCCCCTGCTCCCCCCTCCTTCTTATTTCAGTTGTCTACACCCCATTGAGTATATATGCTGTTTCCTCTCCGAGCCATCTCTGATGAGAGCAAAAGTTCCCTCATTCCCCCTTGCCTCCCCCCTTCCATATCATTGAAATAGCTCATTGTAATAAAAAAAAATCTTATTATGTGAAATAGCTTGGACTATTCCCCCTCTCCTTTTTCTTTCTCCCATTCCATTTCCCTTTTTTTCTTATTGACTCCATTTTTACACCATATTTTATCTTCGAATTCAGCTTTCTCCTGTGCTTCAACTATAAAAGCACCCTCTACCTGCTCTATTAACTGAGTTGGTTCATATGAATATTATCAGTATCATTTTTCTATACATGCAGTTCATCCTCATTAAGTCCCTCATATTTCCCCCCTCTCCTCCAATCTCCATGCTTCACCTGAGTCCTCTATCTGAAGATCAAACCTTCTGTTCAGGTCTGGCCATTCCAAAAGCAACCTTTGAAATTCCCCTGGTTCACTGAAAGTCCATCTTTTTCCCTGGAAGAGGACATTCAGCCTTGCTGGGTAGTTCATTCTTGGCTGCTTTCTAAGCTCTTTTGCCTTCTGGTATATTGTATTCCAAGCCCTACGAGCTTCCAATGTAGCTGCTGCTAAGTCCTGTGTGATCCTGACTGCAGCTCCACAATATTTGAACTGTGTCCTTCTGGCTGCTTGTAATATTTTCTCTTTGACTTGGGAGTTCTGGAACTTGGCTATAATATTCCTGGGGGTTGGTTTTTTGGGATCTCTTTCTCAGAGGGATCGGTAGATTCTCTCCATTTCTATTTTCCCCACTGCTTCTAGAATATCAGGGCAATTTTCCTGTAGTAATTCTTTAAAAATGATGTCAAGGCTCTTTTCCTGATCATGACTTTCAGTTATTCCAATAATTTTCAAATTATCTTTCCTAAGTCTGTTTTCCATTTCAGTTGTTTTTTCAATGAGATATTTCACATTTTCTTCTAATTTTTCATTTTTTTGGTTTGGAAGTATTGATTCCTGATTTCTGGTAAGTTCATCAATCTCCCTGAATTCTATTCTTTGTCTGTAGGATTTATTCTCCTCAGAGAGTTTTCTTATCTCTTTTTTCCATCTGGCCAATTTTGCTTTTTAAAGCATTCTTCTCCTCAATAACTTTTTGAACTGTTTTATCCATTTGACCTAAGCTGTTTTTTTAGCATGCTATTTTCTTCAGCATTTTTTCGGGTTTCCTGTACTAAGCTGCTGACTTCATTTTCATGTTTTTCCTGCATCTCTCTCCTTTCTTTTCCCAGTTTTTCTTCTAACTCCCTCATTTGATTTTCAAAGTCTTTTTTGAACTCTGTCATAGCCTGAGCTCAATTTCTGTTTTTCTTGGAGTCTTTAGATGCAGGAGCTTGTGCTTCCTCATCTTCAGACTGAGTATTGTGATCCTTCTTGGGCTCATTTGCAAAATATTTCTCAGTGGTCTTCCTCTTGTTTGTTTGTTCATTTTCCCAGCCTAAGCCTGTTTTTTTGGGGTGCTTCCTGAGCTTTTGGGACACTCCCACAAGGGTCTCAGTGTGTGAGGTTCTGTCCCCCCTCCTGGTCTGTGAATGACGATAAGCACCCCATTCTTCCACGGGGCTGAGTTGGGGGGGGGGCTGCTGTTCTATGGGGGGGCCTAGACTGCGATCAGGATCTGAATGTGGTCAGAGCTCCAGAGTCCTGCTCCAGGGGCAGAGGACAGAGCTCTGCAGTCTCTCTTCACTCCCCTCCCTCAGCTCAATGGGCTCATGCCCTGGGGGATCCTGCTTGCTGGCTCCACCTGCTTCTGTTTCCGGGTCTGGCCTGCTGAAAGACCAAGCTGCTGGCTTTGTGCCCTGAGGGCTGGGTGCCGGGTTTTTATTTACAACGCTGGCTTCTTTATGCTAGTCCGTCCTCTTACTCACCAGTCCAACGCATGATGAGTCTTCGGGGTACCTCCGGCCCCCACTCTTTGATGGGGGAAGAACCAGACAGAGCGCCTGAGGTGGATAATGAGTCTTTATTCTTCTGTGATCACATTTCCGCTTTTTCCCCCCACCTCTCAGCAGACACTTTTATCCCCTCTGTCCTCCCTCCCATGAACTCTTACTCAATGAGGGGCCGAGTTCTGTAACATTCCCTTATAAGGTGATTATGTTTCCCCCTCTAAGCGACCGCCAAGCCTCTTCCCCCCGCCCCCAACATCTCCCCCTTTCTGTTTTACAAGGTTATCACTTGGTGTGACCTTAAGCGGTGCTGAGGTTAGCCTTAAGCGGTGTCATTTCTACTGGCCTCTGATAGCTGGGGGCGAGGAACCCTGTCTTAGGTCATCTCCTTCAACCCAGGACCTTGCCCGTCCTAGGCGCCCGACACCCTCAGGGCCTGTCTTAGGTGGCTGGGTCAGGAGAAGTTGCCCGTCTTGGGGTTTACCTCATCTTACCCCTAGGTGTCACATGTCATGCATGGCGGCTAGCCAGACTTGGGGATCCGCCGGGGGCGAGGAACCCTGTCTTAGGTCATCTCCTTCAACCCAGGACCTTGCCCGTCTTAGGTGGCTGGGTCAGGAGAAGTTGCCCGTCTTGGGGTTTACCTCGTCTTACCCCTAGGTGTCACATGTCATGCATGGCGGCTAGCCAGACTTGGGGATCCGCCGGGGGCGAGGAACCCTGTCTTAGGTCATCTCCTTCAACCCAGGACCTTGCCCGTCTTAGGTGGCTGGGTCAGGAGAAGTTGCCCGTCTTGGGGTTTACCTCGTCTTACCCCTAGGTGTCACATGTCATGCATGGCGGCTAGCCAGACTTGGGGATCCGCCGGGGGCGAGGAACCCTGTCTTAGGTCATCTCCTTCAACCCAGGACCTTGCCCGTCTTAGGTGGCTGGGTCAGGAGAAGTTGCCCGTCTTGGGGTTTACCTCGTCTTACCCCTAGGTGTCACACATGAGGGGCCCCACCGAGGCAGAAGGGAGCCCCATCGATGTATTGGTCACTAGCAGGCGAGGGTAGATCGGGGAGTTCCGTGCTACCGGAAGGGGAGAGGGAATAACTCGGAGTATTCCCCATGTCGGATTTCCTTCAGATGGAGCACCTCCAAGGATCCCTACGATGATCAGAAGGCCTGAAAAAGAAAGAAATTCCTCTCACCCCGTAGGGTTGGGCATTAATCAAGGTCTCTTATCTTGTAAACAGGGAGCCATCTTTCTGGCTCTTCTATCTTATCCTCGGGATGAAATGACAGGTGGCCCTGTCTTCTGTTCTTTACCGTTACAGGGCCATGCCAACCTCCCTCTTCATCTCTCCACATGACTTTAGAGCCTGGTAGGGCCTTGGTGGGAGAGGGCAGGAGCGTTGGTTCTTTCTTAGCATGTCCTTTTGGGGAGAAAAATCTCTGGGCGGCTGTAGTGCCGTCATCCCTGACTTGTAGGAAATTCATGGTAAATAGTACCTGAGACAGGTCTGAATGGGTCAGTGACCTGCCAACTCCCCCTTTCTGTTTAAAAGGATAGGATGTAGCAGTATCCATGTAAAGCTGGCACAGGGTGGGGCTATCGGCCATTCCCTGCGGTAGGACGGTGAACTGATAACGTTTACTGGGGGCTTGGAAATTGATCGCGGGGAGGGAAAAGGCAAATTTTTCTTTGTCCTCCGGGTGGAGGGGAATGCTATAGAAGCAGTCTTTAACATCAATCACTATAATAGTCCACCCTTGCGGGACTGCAGTGGGCATAGGGAGACCAGGTTGGAGGGTCCCCATGGGTACCATGTTGGCATTTACTGCCCGAAGATCAATCAACATTCTCCAACTCCCCCCTTTCTTTTTTATGACAAAGACGGGGGAGTTATACGGGCTAAGGGACGGTTCCACTTTGTTCTCGTGCAGGAGGGTCATTACTATGTCTGTGAGGGCGATGAGCTTTTCTTTTGTCAGGGGCCACTGCTCAACCCAAATAGGTTTCTTATTAATCCATGTTATTCTGGGGGAAAAGCTCATCTCTAGAGTGGCCCCAATTAATTTCCCCGCAGGCTATCAGGGGTGGCAAGTGTCAGGTTAAGCTGGCTCAAGATATCTCTACCCCATAATGCATAAGGGAGGTCGGGTAGGCACAGTGGGGTGAAGAGTCCAGATTCTTCCAAAGCTGACCACCGTAGGGCGTGTGCTGCTTTCATGGCAGATCTATTGCCCCCCCACCCCCATCACTGCTTGAGGGCTCTGTAGGAGTGGCCACTCGCGCCTCCACTGTCCCCTATTTATGACAGAGCAATCGGCTCCAGTGTCAATTATCCCTTCGAGCTTCTGATTTTCCACCGTGACGGTTAACAGTGGTCGCCCAGAGCTGACCGGGTGGACCCAGTTCACATGAGCGGGAGGGGCCCGCAAGGGCAGCGCCTTTCCTACCTCTTGGCCCTGTTTTACCAAGGTGGGAAAGGGGTGGGGGTTTGTGACCCTTACGGATGTGGGACTTCCGGGACCAAAAATGACCTGGGTATGGGTGACTAAGTCCACACATCTCTCAGCCCCTGTGATGAGCGCTGGGAAAATATTTAGCTCGATGGGAATCATCGAGGTTTCCCAAGGCCCGATCTCTCTCTGCTGTGTCCCTTCTCTATAGTCAACCCTCACGGGGATAGTCACAGTAATGGGGCCGCTGTCTTCGAGCACGGGGGGGGGGGGGGGGGGGGGGGCCCCGCGGCCGGGCCCCTCCCTTTCCCTTTTCCCGACTTCCCTTTGGATCGGCAGAACCTGGCTATGTGACCTGGCTTTCCACAGGAATAACAGGTCGGAACTGAAGTGGAGGGGGGCCGCTGCCTGCACTGTGCTTTGAGGTGACCTGGCTTTCCGCACCCAAAACAGGTGGGTCTCACCTGCATACCGTGAAGGGCGGTCAAGAGGCTATCCTCCCGGTTCTCCATGGCAGTCACTAAGGCTTGAATTGAATCCTCGCTGGGCATGTCCAGCAATTTGTCAACAATTCCTTCTAATGAAGCGTCGGGGGGAAGGCTGCTAATGGCTGCGATCCCTTTGGGGCGAAGACCCTCTTTAATCAATTGTCTCATAAGTAGATCAGATCCCGGGGTGTCTCCCATTATACGAGTCACTGTCTCTTTAACCTCGTTCACAAATGAGAGGGGTGTCTGATCTGCTCTCTGCTTCAGCCCAACCAACTTCTGTGTGGCTCTCCCCCCTTTCATGGCTCCAATCTTATCCCAAGCTGCAACATGTGTTTCTTTAACAGTCTCTAGCTCAAACTGGCCATACTGGGCCTGAACAGCAGGGTCAGTATAGGCTCCAGTTCCACACAGGAGGTCAATGGCTAAATCCAGGGGAGTATAACCCCGGGATTTTGCCAGCTTAGAGGCCTCTCTGCGGGCCTGAGCCTTAAAAGCTAAATATAAGGAGGCATCTAGGCACGCAGCTGCAATTTCGTCAAAGTCAGCAGGGGTCCAAGGGTGCGTAGCAAAGAGGTTTTGCATCAGTCTTTTTACATAAGGGGAGCTTGGGCCGTATTTAGTCACGGCCTCCTTAAGTTCCTTAAGCATCTTAAAAGGGACAGGGCGGTAGTCTCGGGCTCCGGTAAGGGGGTCCGTAAATACCGGGTAGAGGCCCCAGTCATCCCAGTCCACCTCTTCCCCTTTCTCTATTGCTATGGAGGCACTGGTGGCAAGTAGGCCGGATGGGCGGAGCCCTTGAGGGGATCTCTGAAGGGCGGACAAGGAACATGGGGGATTTTTTGCCTCTGTTTCCTGGCTGGGCCGCCAAGCCTGGGGCGCGGCAGCTGTCCAATCAGCGCGGACTTCTCCCTCCTCGTCAGCAGCCTCCCGGTCCCACCTACTCACGCTCCTCTTCCTGCCACCCCTGAGGACTGTTTGCACCCCTCCCTTCCCGCGCTCGGAAACTTCCGGCCCTGAATCTCTAAGTGTGCCACATTCATCGCCCTCCCCCTTTTCATTCTGTCTCGGTAAGGAGGGGCATGCGGCATTTTCTTCTCCCTGGGGGCCCCTTGTTCCCCCATTGTTTCTTCTAAGTTCCTCCCACGGATACTGGGGAGGGGGTGGCCTTCCCTCTTCCTCTGAGCTCTCTGAATCCGATCCCGCCAACGAGCTACCCACCTGAGTGCTGATTGTTCGTGCCAAAGTCACCTTCTGGGGATGCAGGGCTGCATCCACTATCTTATACACTGTAAAATCCTTGGGGGTCAGTTTTCCCGGGCAGGTGTCATCATAGGAGGCCATCTGCTGCCCTACCACCTTCCATTTATCTGGTTGGATCCCACTATGTTGCACCCAAGGGCAGATGTTCCAGATATTCTCAACAAAAGCACGGCACGTCTTGATAGGTAATTTACGGCCATGCTTAGCGCAGAATTTATAAAGCTGCCCTGCAACGGCCTCTTTTTCCTCCGGCTCAAAGGCGGGAATACTATTCCGGCCCCCCATGCTGTCTACTAGCCGAGGCTGCAATCCTAACAGGTGGCAGAACTGGAAAGTTCCCGTTCGGCAAAAGAGAAGGAGGCAGCAGGGCACAATCAGACAGGCCAGCACGGCAAGGAGCGTGATTAGAGCAGAAGGAGAAAGGGGAGAGAAAGAAAGCATAGTCAACACAATAGGGATATGTCCTTCAGGCAATATCTGAGAGTAAACGCCCTCTCCTTCCTCCCGGTCAGAAACGACCGAGGCTGTCTGGAGAATCCGACCAGCGGATTCAGACGTTCCCTAGCAAAATCAGGTCCCTGTTCCGGGGGCCACTTGCCGGGTTTTTATTTACAACGCCGGCTTCTTTATGCTAGTCCGTCCTCTTACTCACCAGTCCAACGCATGATGAGTCTTCGGGGTACCTCCGGACCCCACTCTTTGATGGGGGAAGAACCAGACAGAGCGCCTGAGGTGGGTAATGAGTCTTTATTCTTCTGTGATCACATTTCCGCTTTTTCCCCCCACCTCTCAGCAGACACTTTTATCCCCTCTGTCCTCCCTCCCATGAACTCTTACTCAATGAGGGGCCGAGTTCTGTAACATTCCCTTATAAGGTGATTATGTTTCCCCCTCTAAGCGACCACCAAGCCTCTTCCCCCCGCCCCCAACAGCTGGGCTCCACATGCTCACTCTGGCAGAGGTCCCCTGCTGTTCCCCCACTTTGTGCCAGTGCTCCCCGGGGTGCAGCTCAGGAGACTCCCCCACTGCTGTGAGCTGCGGCCCCCAGCGCCCTGGGGCTGCCTCCGGGAGGCTGAAGTTCTTTGGCTCTGGCTGGCCACCCCTCTGGCGGGCTGCCTCTCTGACCCCAGGGAGCAGAACCTTCCTGCTCTTTTCCAGGTTACCTTGAGTAGGAGAACTGCCTCACTGGGTCCCTCTGTTGGTTCTGTCTCTTGAAAGTTTAGTTAGAGTCCTTAGTTTATGAGTTTTTATCAGAGAGCTCCTAAGACTCCATCCCTTCATGTCGCCATCTTGGCTCCGTCCCCAACATATTTCTTTAGAAGAAAGATTTTTCTTTAGAGCCATTTCATTTAGTGATTATAGAAAACACTCTATATCAATGTCTAATGCTTCATTTTCTTTAGTTACATTATCACAAATTTAAATAACTTTAGTTTCCCAATAGTTCTGATAATTATTCAATTCAATGTCATGAATACTGCTTTTAAAAAAAAATTTAGTATTGAGAGTTGATTGAGATAAGGGCTAGAATTCTAAGGTGAACTTTTAATTTCAGAATGAGGTTTGCATCCAATATAACTTAAAATGTGCATTTGTTAGGCATACTAAGCCATTGTACAGGATCCAATTTCATAAAAGAGGTAATTTTTTTTTTTTTTTACA
The DNA here is from genome assembly GCF_037893015.1 of Macrotis lagotis. Taxonomy (NCBI): domain Eukaryota; kingdom Metazoa; phylum Chordata; class Mammalia; order Peramelemorphia; family Peramelidae; genus Macrotis; species Macrotis lagotis. The sequence goes on from NC_133664.1 coordinate 168,895,143, forward strand.
AATAAGTAAATACATGGGAATTTGAAGATATACTACTAACAAAAACCAGAATGGATCAAAGGAAATGGTTGAAGGGTTGCAAGGAGAAAGGACAAATTTATTAGAGATTGTTTATTGCTGTAAAGAAGTATAAGATGAATGGAAAAAATATTTTTGAAGTGTGGAGAAGAGAAGCTAGGGTGGAAGACTTATTTTCTGAGGAAAATTGAAGGTAAGATGGTTGCTATTGTTGAGTCATTTCAAATTCTTTGTGATTACTTTTAAAGTTTTCTTGACAAAAATACTGTCATTTTCTTCTTCGGGGGATTAAGGCAAAGATTGAATTACTTGCCCAGTATTACTCCCTGTAAACTGAAGTCTTCCTGACTCCTACTCTGGTGTTTTATCCACTATGTCACCTTTGGAAAGAAGTTAAGGATATCTGATGAAAAAAGGAAGGAAAGAAGTAGTTTTGACCTTTCAGAAGTATACTATCCTACCTCTCCAGAACTATGGTTAATGTTTTAGGGTGAGAATTATACCTAAATTATTGGCAAGCATTTACAAATCAGGGTTTTATTTATTTATTATTAGGTAAATTATATTTATTTTGAATTCTAATTTTCCCCTAATCTTGCTTCCCTCCCCCCACCCCCACACAGAAGGCAGTCTGTTAGTCTTTACATTGTTTCCATGGTATACACTGATCTAACTTGAATGTGGTAAGAGAGAAATCATATTCTTATGGAAGAAGCATAGAGTATAAGAGATAGTAAAATTACATAACAAGATAATGCCTTTTTTTAAAAAATTAAAAGTAATAGTCTTTGGTCTTTGTTCAAATTCCACAGTTCTTTCTCTGGATACAGATGGTATTCTCCATCAGATACCCCACAGGGTTTTATTTATTGACATGATTTCTCTAGACTTAAGGAACTTTAAACAATGGAGATTATACAAATAATGCAGATTAAACTGAATAGTCTGTCCTTCATTTTTCTTGGAGAACAAGTGTTAAACAAATTACCATTTAACTGCTGAATTAAAGGAAAGAAACAGTTTGGAACAGATGCTAGGAAAAGTCACATAAAATTAATCAAGGAAGATCACATCTTTTGCTATACAATTAGGAAGATTAGTTAAAATTGGACACTAAATTTAAAGTTTTGTTGCCATTGGATCATATTTATGTTTGGAAGGTGTCTCAGAGCCTCTCCTATATGGGGTTTAATTTAGGCTCATACTCTGGATCTTTTAGAAATTATTCTAGGATGAGGTAAGACAATCATGAAATATTAAAGAGTTTATTTAACAATAGGAAAATTTCATCAAAAACATTCAGTGAAAACAATACATTTATTCTTCTTAGTAGTGTCCTCATTTTTATCATACTTTCAAGATAATTATTTCTAAAATCTCATCTAAGGAGTATATTTATGAATCTTGCTGCAATTAATTTGAGTAACTCAAGGAAATTCCTTTTACTTATCAGCTGAGGTGTCCCAAAAAGTAAGTTTCTCACATAGAGTAATATGCCAGTAATTTACATAATATTTCACTAAATATCATCTGGTATGATAGTTAATATTTTGATTCAATATGGAGGTTTTTCGCATGTATATTTAACACAATGAGGTTATTAACATTTTTGAATAAAGTTAAAAATGACAGCAAAACCAATAGTCATATCACCCTCAGTTAGAAATGTAAATGCAAGAAAATAGAATACTTTGGTAGAATTCTTTACCAGACTTGAAGAATCAATGTTATCCATATGAGGTAATACAAAATTGATGCAAGGAAAATAAAATTGACTGATTTATTTCTATGTTGTTCTTCATGTGTGAAAGTAATTTTGAAGTTTAATTGAAGTTGTGAAAAGCCAGACATTGACAAAAGTCATTTGTTTTACTTATTATACTGAAAATGAATGAATATTTTTCATTTACCAAGTCAAATGTCCCAGCATGTCTAGATAAGGGAAGGATAATTAAAATTATCTTTTTCCAGTTTCTTCTCTTATAATCATTCAATCATGGTAATAAAGTTATTAAAATTGCTTCATTCAAAAGCAGAAACTAGCAATTAAATAAAATCTTCTAAATGCACATTAAGAAGAAAATTATAGATCCTGATAATGTTCTAAAAGACAAAATATATCTTTTCCTCTCAAAATGATTGTAGGAAATGGAACATAATGAACTTTTAAAAATACTTTGGTTACTTGAAAGACTTAGCATAACTTGTATGAAAAGAATTTCAAATTTATATAAGGGAACAACACAGATTTTTGAATCTTCAAAAATATCCATGCAATTAACACACTAAGGATTAGTATTAGAGAAAATAGCATTCCACATAATTTGACACTTTTTCTTAAATTAATTTGTAGTTAAATTAATATTTAACTTTCCTTTGAATAATTGCAAAATATTCTCAAAGGTAAAGATGCTTTAACCATGTCTACAAATTACCTTGGCATAATGAATATTCAAGACATATAAAGTCAATTTTCAACATCCCCATTTTTAATTTTTCCAATTTCAAGTCTTAACACCAGGTCATTAATAGTTTCATTTTTACTTTTGGCATTGACAAACATGCACCTTCAAGATTATGCTCAATAGAAAGAGGAAATCAGAAGTGAAATATTCAAATTTATGTACGCAAAAAGAGGAAAATATTCAAAAATGTGTTCATAATTTTGTTCTAGAGAGTGTTAACTTCTCAAGTACTCAATTAGAGAATTTAAAAGAAAAAAAAGGAATGGTCTTTGTGTGAAAATTAGGTGGTAATCATATATTTTTCTTTAAGGGGTGCCAAGTAACACCACTTCTCCATGTTGCTGGTTTCTAGGGGGTATCCAGGTCTGTGGAGAACTGGGTTGAGTTGAATGGCTGAGTTGGATTTTCCACTCAGACAAGGGGCCAGTGCCTCATCCTGAGACATGTAATTTTTTTTTTCAAACATATAATTTTTATTGAAGAAGTGGTGAACCATTGAACCAAAGGGAAGATTAGAGATGGCAGATTGCATTTTTCCCTTATTTTTATCAAGGAATTCTTCTGCTCCTGCTGTACCCTGTCCTTCCTTGTCCTAACCATTGCTTTTTCTTCCTATGTATTTTTTTTTTATTGTTTCATGGTTACCATGTTAGGGAAAGACCATATTATTAGAAATAATGTTCTATTATAAAGAATGCAGAAAAGTGTTCCGTCAGCAAAATCTAGCAAAAGATTAAAGGTTTGGGGGGTTGTAGGAACCACAAGTTCATTGTATAAACATTCACACTTTTTTACTTTCTTGCCATTTTCCATGAATGTTCCTCTGGCAAAAGTTGAGGATTGATTATACTTAGTATGTGAAGAAGCTCTTAAGCTTCTATTATATTGTCAGAACACAATAATACCAGGAAATTATGAAAGAAAACGAGGAAAAAACATACTCTAGTTATTTTCATTAGGTTTTTATTTGAAATTGTCCCAAACACCCCCGGCACATTTAATAGTTTTTATATTTGTCTATAGTTAAAAAACAAAATGAGTTTGAGTAAATAAGAATAAGAATCATCAGTTCTTAACCCTCATTTCCACGAACTTTTTTTCTATTTTGATAACGATTTCAATATAATTGGTTTCCTTTAAAATTATATATTATTTTGTGCATTTATGACAGTATTCTGAGAAGAAATTTTTTAAGTATCATCAAATTGTCAGATTACTCTATATAACATAAAATGTTAAAAATTTCAGAATATATATTTGATAATAATATGCTAATTTCTATAGTTAAAGTATATATGTTATATAGGTTGATAGGTGTATATATTTGATCAAAGAAAATGCATGATCTCTTAGGACTGAAAGTTTTAGTGGAGGAATTTTTAAATATTTTGTATTATGAATGAATGTCCATGAGTCTCTTTTCAGGAGAAAAATAAATATATAATATAAAGATCACAGTATTATGGCAAAAAAGTTTATTAAAATAGTTATCACATTTTATTTAAATATTCATGAATCCATATTAAAACACCTGTAAGAGGACTGCTAAAGAGTAGATACTCACTAAATTACATGTCCCAAAAGGTAGGAAAGATGAAAATTCTCATTCTTCTCATTTTGACCTTCAGTAAATAATTTCTGGGTTCCCCAGCAGCTACCTCTTAAAAAATTTAATAGAATCATATTTGCTTTACCTAATTTAATGATTGTTTGGAGGATCTTAGAGCAAAATACCATTGAAAAAAATTCAAAAAATGGAAATTTGCATTCCGTGACTTCCAAGGGATAAAATAGAGAAAAGAAAATATTATCTCACATATATGATGTCTTGAGGTTTACAGAGAACTTGTATCACAATATTTCTGAAAGGCACAGTACAGAATGAGAAAGTGGAAGAAAATGAAGCAGACTGGTTAAGTAATGTACTCAAGGCTACACAGCTAGTAAGGGTGTGAGGCTAGATTTGAGCTCCAGTCTCCTGACTCCAAATCCATCCACTATATATTTGATTTGCCTTTCATTTCATATCCTATTTCTATCATTTACTTGAAGAAGTGACTTTCTGAAGGTCAGAGTGATCAGGAAATCCACTTCTTTTGAACTTGTGACTTAACAAATAACAACCATTTCAAATTCCATTTGACTGTCAATTCCTTAAGAATGGAAATTTTATCTACAAATTAATTACTTTTCATCTAGAATATTTTTCTTTGCTGTCACTTTTTCCTTTATTAAATGTATTTTAGTTTTTGATTCTAATTACATGTAAAAGATAGTTTTCACCATTCATTTTTGGTAAGATTTTGAGTCCAACATTTTTCTACCTCTCTCCTTTCCCTCACCCTCCCCATGACACTGCTGAAAACAGTCCCAACAATTCACATTTCTAATGGGTTAGAGGATACTCTCAGAATTTCTAGTATCAATGAAGGGCTGGATTGAGGTACAGGATACCTTAAAGAAGATACCTTCTACGGGCAGCTAGAGCACCACCCCTGGAGTCAGGAGGACCCGAATTCAAATCCAACCTCAGACACTCAATTACCTAGCTGTGTGGCCTTGGGCAAGCCACCCAACCCCATTTGCCTTGCAAAAACCTAAAAAAGAAAAAAAAAGGTACCTTCTAGTCATAAATCCGGTGCATATATGACTAACTTCAGGCCTCAATACTCTCTAAAAATGTCATCCAAAGGGGCAGGAATGCATATTTTGAAGATGACAACAGTTTCAGGAAGTGAACATAATTCTTAACTTTTATACTTTCAATGGAGATTAGAAATGTTTTATTTAAAACTCACTTTAATGAGTTTTAATTTTTCATATACAGCACAGTGTAGGTATCGGCAAAATTTTATACTAAAATATGTGAAGTGAAACAGGTGATACTATCTATCATTCTGATAATCAATTTATTTTGATCTCAAATCTAAAAATTATTGTCCAATTAAGTACATGAATCTTTATAAAGCCCTTCTAAGAAGAGCAGAAAAAAAATCCTTGGAAAATGTTGGCACACTCCTCACTGCTTAAATTACTCAAAGACAATACAGACTACAAAAATTTCAGTGATATAAAAATATTTTTAAAAGTTTTAAAAAAGCCTTTTTGAGGTTCTTAATGACCTGCACATTTTTATCCAAATCACATTTTTTCTTTTCTCCAAAAAAGCAAACATATCAATTTCAACTACAAATATAAAAAATCCAAAAAAACCCTCATTCTTTCTTAAATAACTATTTTCCCAGTTGAAAAGCTTTATAAGTGGGGCCAGCCCTATAGTACATTATTAGACACCACCAGCCTTCAACACAACTTTAGTGAATAAAGGAAAAATGATGAAAATAAAAATCTTGAGGGTAGAATTAATTTCGAAATTTCTTCTTTATCCAAACTTCTTTCCAGCTGCATTAATGGCTTTTTCCACCATGATCTCCGTATACTTCCTTTTATTGTACCTTCTGAATTCAGAGTCAGCCAGCAATTCTTCCACAATTGTTCTTTTCCTTTGCTTCTTAGGAATTCGAGAATGATAGAAGTCAGCGGGATTATCAGCAATTGTTCCAACCTGGAAATATTTAGGAAAACCATCTCTATCGTTTTTTTTATAAAACCTCTTAGGATCCATACTGGCTCTCATCTGCAGTGCTTTGAGATTGTTTTTCAGTTCAGTTGTCAATTCTGGGGCTTTCATACCAAACCAGCCATCTCCTGCAGTTTTACTCCGTTCCTCTCTGCGTTTTTTCTTAAGTTGAAATTGCGATTCTTTGAATGGTGGGATGCAATCCTTCTTTTCAAAATCAGGAGTAATTACGGTTTTCTGCAAAAGCTCCTTTTTGGTTTTGTCCTTTATTTGTATAAGGGCATTTTTGTTAAAGTCCATTTTTCCTGCATTAAAGTTCATATACAAGCCTCCGAGTTGTTTAATACTCAGACCAGGGTCTATGCTGCTACTTGACAACTTCAAGAGGCTAGACTTGGTGTTACTTAGTAAGTCATCTTCATCTATAAACTCCTCTTCATTTTCTTCCTCATCTATAAGTTCCTCCTCTTCACTTTCTTCCTCATCATTTTCCTGCTCACTGGCTACTTCACTTGTTTTTTCTTCTTCTATATAATAATGCTTTCCAGAACTGAATCCGGGTGTTTTATCAATGACGAACAATACATCATTTGATGGGTTATCTTCTGAATCTTTTTCTAAAGGAAGCTTTTGCGCACTAGTCTCAATAAAACACGGAGTATCTTCTCCACTTTCACTCTCTTCAGACACCTGGTCCTCATCACTGCTGAGAGATAACAGAACAAATTCACTGTAATATTGGGACCTGTTGGAACCGGAGGGGGAACTCATCCCTTCATCACCTTTTAAATGTTCTTTTTTGTCACTAGTGTCTTCAATGGTGCTGCTTTTGCAGTCAGTGCTCTCGTTATCAGTAATTTCTGTAACATCGCTAGGATCCTCTCCCTTTTTCGTTTGCTTGGCTTCCCTCCTTACATTGATCAGAAGGAGCAAGTGCCTTTGTTACCCCGTCAGTATCTGCTTTTTTGTGCTCTGGTGTTGACTGACTTTGAGAAGCAAACTGCTGAAATTCCTCACTACTTGTTTCTTCTTTCTCCTTCGCTCTATGAGGCTCTTTGGTTAAATGCGTCCTTTCTAAAGCCTCCTTTGCAAAGACACCTTTCTTCTTTCTGGCCTGTGCTGAACTTCTCAGGACGGGCTTCTCTTCTGAGGCCGGAGTTTCCTCTTTCCCCCCCTGAGGAGCCAGGGGTGATTCTGAGATGCTTTCCAGGTGGGCAGGCGGTATGCGCTCATTCTCTTTCCCGTGTCCCGACCGGTCTTTATCCTCTTCCCCCTCGGCCGCAGGGTCGGCTTTTAATTTCCTCGGCCCTCTCCGCGTGGATCTGCGGCTTCCGATGGAGGAGATCCCCGAGCACCAGGACTCGGCGTCGGACTGGTCCTCCGCCAACAGGGCGGAATTCGGGTCCAGATGGAACTTGGTCGCCCGCTGCCTGGTGCTCCTGCCTCGGCCCGGGGAGGCCAGGAGGGCGGAGAGGACGGAGGAGCAGGACTCGGCCTCCGAGGCTTCCCCTTAGTCGCAGGACTTGAGGGCGTCTCCGCGGGCGCCGCGCCGGGGCCTGGCCCTGGGCTCGGGCGGGCAGGGGATGAAGATGCGCCTCCGGCGGGTGATCCTCACGGTGGGCTCCTGCAGCCCCGAGCAGCTGGACTCGGCTTCCGAGACCTCCCCGTCCCTGGCCGGCTCGGCGCCGGGCCGGGCCCTGGCCCTGGCCGGAGCCTGCTCCTGCGGGGCGGCCCGGGGCTCGGCCTCGGGGTCCTTCATGTCATCGGCAGCGGGGGGCACCTGCAAGAGAGGCGGGAACAGAGCGGCCGTGAGGGGCGGCCGCCCCCGGGCCTCGGGGTCCCCCTCTCTCTCCGCGGCGGCCAGCCCCTCGAGACGAACCGCGCCAAACCTAGAACATTTTTCTACATAAAATAGATACAATAAAGTTTGATCAAAATTTTGTTCCAGATTATAAAATATCAGTTTATATACCCTTGAGTTATATAAACTTAAATACGTTATTTAAACTATATTGACCACTTTTCCCCATAAGTAAAATAACAGAGTTGAGTTAGATGATTTCTATGTCTCTTCTATCCACAAATCTACAAATCCAGGAGTAAGTATTAATTGCAGCTAGATCATTTCAGTTGCATTCAATTCTTTATGAGTTCATTTGGGAGTTTCTTGGCAAGAGCACTAAAGTGGTTTGACTTTTCCTCCCCCAACTCATTATGCAGATGAGGAAACTAAGACAAACAAGCTTAAGTAATTTGTCTAGGTTCACAAAGCTTGCAAGTGTCTGAGACCAGATTTAAATTCATGAAGCAATTATTAGTCTTTCTGATTCCACTGCCGGTACTCCATCCACTGCAATGGATAGAGTGCAAGAACTAAAGTAAAATAAAACAGCTAATTACAAGTGTGCCCATATATTGTTAAATGAAGCTCAGTTCTTTTTGAACAACACTCAAAGAAGGTAGCAGTCAAAATGAAAGGAAGAGTTTGCCTTTTTTTAACTTATTTTACAAGTTTTGTCAGGAAAATGGATGTCTTTTTGGTCATTATTCTCTCTCATTGTTAATTTGGTCAAGAAGAGGCAATATATGAAGTCTAAAGGGTCAGATCTCTCAAATGTATCATAAGAGCAGAATCAAAATTATCAAGATAATGCATTCTTCATATTTTCAGTAATTGATTCAATAGATAGAAATTATATTCCCCTTTGTATAAAATTTATTTTTTTAAGATTTTAGAAAGATTTTATTTATTTTGAGTTTTATAATTCCCTCCCAATCCCCCCCCCCCCACAAAAGGCCATCTGTTAGCCTTAACATTGTTTCCATGGCATACATTGATCTAAGTTGAATCTGAGGAGGGAGAAACCATATCCTTAAGGAAAAAAAAAATAAAGTATAAGAGATATCAAAATTACATTATAAGATATTGGTTTTTTTTTAAATTAAAGGTAATAGACTGGTCTTTGTTCAAACTCCACAATTCTTTTTCTGGCTACAGATGCTATTCTCTATTGCAGATAATCCAAAATTGTCCCTGATTGTCACATTGGTGAAATGAGCACGTACATCAAGATTGTTCATCACCCCCATGTTGCTGTCAGGGTGTATAGTGTTTTTCTGTTTCTGCTTATCTCGGTCAGCATCAGTTCATGCAAATCTTTCCAGACATCCCTGAATTCCCATCCCTCCTGGTTTCTAATAGAACCATAGTGTTGCATGAAGTACATATACCAAAGTTTGTTAAGCCATTTCCCCAATTGAAGAATATTCACTTAATTTCCAATGTTTTTCCACTACAAACAATGTTGCTATGAATATTTTTGGACAAATAATGTTTTAACCCTTTAGTATAATCTCTTCCATGCATAGACCCAGTAATGGTATTGCTGGATCACAGGTATGCACATTTTTGTTGTCCTTTGGGTTAAAACTTCATCTTAGGAAGTGTTTAAGTATCTAATGAAACCTTAGCTTTGAAAATTAACCATTTCTTCTGCTTAAAAAGTGACACTGCATAGAATAGAATTTTAATAATGATTTTCTACCATTTTAATAACTTCAGTTTTAAATTTAGTGTCTGTGAATATTATAAAAAGGGCTGAAAAGAATCTCAGAATGTATTTAATCCAATTGCCTCATTCTAAAGATGAGGACACCAGATGACAAAGGAGGTTAAATGAAAACACCAATAATAAAATTGTATTACTGGAGTTTTTAGAATCAATAAGATTTGAATTCAATGTGTATTTATATGAATTATTAATAAATGTAAAGCATCATCATAGAAAGAACATACTTGAAGTTACTAGGAAAATGATAGCATTAGGTAATTGCCAGGTAAGTAACATCAGACATAACATGAAATTAAAAGATCAACTTCATTTATACTTAATAGACAAACAAATTTCCTATTAAGACTGTACTGTCTTTTCCATTTATTCATCATTGACATGATAAGCAGGAAATTTTGCCATTTCATGTGTTTAAATTTTCATAAAATTATCTCTTTTTAAAAGTTAATGGTTATTAAATTAGAATATCAAATATAACACAAAAGTACATTTTAGTTTTATTCTTAGCAAGAAGATAAATGTTTCATTTAATGAGTATTTTACCCATAACCTAATAAATATCAAAAGAAAAAATTTGAAACTGCCGGGGGAGGAGAATACCTATGTAGATCATTTTAGGAATGTTCAACAGATTGATCAAGTTATAATTTGGATGAAAAGAATAATTTTCCATTTCAAGATGAAATAGACCTTACTTTGGATCTATCTAGGGACATCAGAACTTAGATGATATTGTACCCAGATGGCATTAAATGTTTGGTTGAAAGACTGAAATAATGAGTAACTATCTCTGTAGATTTGATTAGGACATATCCTTTAGCAAGAATTGAGGGTGCAATACTTAGTTCACATTCATAATAATTCCAGTAGACAGTGATAAATTAAGAATGAATAATTATGATTCTCATTTGGTAGGATATTTAGAACTACAAATCGAAAAGATTTTTGTACTAGTTGGGACATAAGCTAGGACTTAAATGGTCATCAAGAGAGATTTGCACATGTCTAATTTCTCTTGAAATGTACATCAACATGCAAATGTACACTCTATATTCATTGTGTCCAATTTTGAAATAATGTTTGTTTCTAATAAATTATCCTCAGAGTTACCATTGGGTTCTATAGCAATTAATTTTTATAAGGAGAAAATTTTGTTTAAAGATATAATTTAGTAAATTAATTTGATAAATTGGCAAAATTTGATGGACTTTCTGAAAGTCTTTCTCAAGTCAAGAGATCACAAGAGTAATGGTTTTCTAAATCTCTAGGCAAGGGACAGTCTTGACTTCATTGACTGAAGTAGATGAAGTCTAAATATATTCTAGTATTTGGTTGGGAAATAAAAAGCAGAAGTGATATGAATCTACTACATTAAACAAAAAAGCTTGTAGGTAAAAATTGAAAAATAATTGTGTACTTCTTGGATGGAGCCAAAAATGGGGAAGAGAAGCTAGAAAACATTCAGAACAAAAATAACATTAAATGGAGCCTCTAAACAGATTGCAAACTGACAGAATCCACAAAATGTCAATTAATCAACTTTTTTCAGTTAAAGATGACTTGGTGGAACTTCAGGAAAAGTGTTTCTCACATTAGTAAAGCAGGGGAACTGGAAACTGGGATGCTCTTTGTCAAGACACAACTCAGAAGCTAAAACACTTGATCTTGATACAGCAGGGCAGCACTGAGGGCTCCAACTTCAGTGCAGAAATCAAACTTTAAGTCCCAGAAGGTTGAAACACCAGATAAACCTGGGTCTGGCTACCCTAAAGTAGGGAACAATACACAGGCAATTGAGATGCCAGGGACCAGCCCCCAATGCACAGCACAAGGAGCTCATTCCTTTACCCTCCTTGTACCAAGATAATAACTCAATTTTCTAAATGAGTGAAAGAAATGGGAAAGAGTGCTAATCATAGAATGCTACCATGCTGACTAAAAATGCCATCACAAAAAAGACAAGAAATAACACAATGCCTGTAAGTGAAGACTTAAAGGGGATTATGAATTGGTCTCAAATACCAAAAGTATTCTTGGAAGAACTCAAAAATGATTTTAAAATAAAGCAAAGAAGTGAAGAAAATTGAGAAAAGAAATGAAGGCCATGCAGGAAAATTACGAAAAATTGTCTGAAGGAAACAGAACCTTTCAAAGCAATTTTGGACAAATGATAAAAGAAAATAATTTCTATAAAAGTGAAATTAGCCAGTGGGAGAGGAATCAAATAAGCTAACTGAATAAAATACATTTTTTTAAATTGTCCAATTCAGAATTGTATAAATGGTAACTAATCACTCTATTAGACATTAAGAATACATCAATCAAAACCAAAAGACAGGAAAATAGAAGAAAATATGAAGTAATTCTTAGGAAAAGCAACTAATGTAGAAAATCGATTCAGGAAAGATAATTTATGAATAATTAGTTTACCTGAAATTCTCAATCAAAAAAGATGCAGGACACTATTTTTTAAGAAAATTGAAAATGAAAATTGCCCTGACATCCTAGATAAAGAAGTCCTTAGAAGAACACATTTATCATGTACAGATAGATATTTCAAAAGAAAAACTCCATGGAATATTAATGTGAAATTCCAGAATTATTAGCTAAAGGAGAAAATACTGCAAGTAATCAAAAAGATGCAAATTAAAACCAAGGAGAAAATGTTAGGATTATGTAGGATTTATCAGATTCAATATTAAAGGATTAGAGGGTTTGTAATATGATTTTACAGAAGGCAAAGGAGCTTAGATTACAATCAAGTATTTCAATGAAATTTTGGACTTTTGAATTTAATTAAGAAAATGACCAGAGGCAGATGGGTGGAGCAATGGATAGAGCACCAGCCCTGGAGTTAAGAGGACCTGAGCTCAAATCCATTCTCAGACAATTAATAATTGCCTCTTTGTATGACCTTGGGCATTTCATTTAACTTGATTGCCTTAAATAATAATAAAAAATTTAAAATTTAAAAAATTTAAAAATTTCAAAGATCAGAACTGGACAGAAAATTTGATCTTCAAATACAAGATTCAAGAGAGGCATAAAAAGTTAGAAAAAATTGTCAATAAGACTGTTTACATTCCTACATATAAAGCTAATTCTTGGAATTCTTCAGAAAATTATTTCTATTTGAACAGTTGAAAGGAGCATACTGAGACAGAGGGTGTGGTTATAAATTGATTATAAAGTGGGCCCTATAACTCTAGAGAATTATATGTCCATGAGAATAGTAAAATGATCAGATTTAGACAATGTGAATGGGTATAAAATGATTATTGTGTAATGATACATATAACTCAAGGAATTCATTTTTATTAGAATAGTTTAAAGGAGTATAATTAGAGGGTGAGGGTATGTGAGTATAAGACAGCTATAAACAATCAATATATGAAAAAAATATTATACCAGGAGAAGAAGAGGGATACAGAAGAGTGTCTCATATGAAGAGACACAAAGGACCTATTATAGTGCAGGGAAATGATGGAAGATGTGAGCAATTAGTGTATCTTACTCAAAATATTTGACTCAAAGAGGGAAAACTTACATTTCTGATTGGGTTTAGAAATTTATCCAATCCTATAAGAATTAGGAGGAGACAGAGGAAAGAAAGGGGGAGAAGGGACTGATAGAAAGGAGGGAAGAAGAGAAGGGAGATAGTTAAATGGACTGAGGGAGGTAGTGGTCAGAAGAAAACACTAATAAAGTGAGATAGTATGAAAGGAGAGAGAAAAGTACAAAGCAGGAATATTGGATGGTGGGAATTACAGAGATAGAATGATATGAACTCTCCTTTAAAAGAGAAGAGGAAATAGAATGGATTAAAAATAGAATCCTACAATAAGTTGTTTAGAAGAAACATATTTGAAGTAGATAGACATACACAGTATAAAGGTAAAAAGGCTGAACTAGAATATATTATGTTTCAGCTGAAGTAAAATAAAAAGAAAAAGCTATGGTAGCTATTTTGATCTCAGACAATGCAAAAGATAAAACAGATTTAATTAAAAGGGATATGGAATGAAACTGCATTTTCCCAAAAGGAAGTAAAAGCTATGTAGTAATAACAATATTAAATATATATGCATCAAGTGGTATAACATTCAAATTCTTTGAGGAAAAGCTAAACAAATTAAAGAGTCATAGAAAACAAATCTATAAAAGAGGGAGACCTCATCTTCTCAGAATTAGATAAAACAAAACACAAAATAAACAAGAACAGAATTAAGGAGATAAATAAAATTTTAGAAAATTTAAATATGATAGTCCTCTGGAGAAAATTTAATGGGGAAAGAAAGGCATATAACCTTTTTAGTGATGCATGACACTACATAAAAACTGATAATGAATTAATGGCATTAAAAATTTTTCATAAGTAAAATACAGAAGGGCTGAAATACTAAATATATCTTTTTCATATCATGATGAAATAAAATTACCTGTTATAAATGTCCATGGGATGATAGACTAAAAATTAATTGGAAATTAAATAAGTTAATTTTTTGAAAGAATATCAACAATAACACTTAGAAATAATCCACAATTTCATCAAAAGCAATAACAATAATGCAATCTTATCCAAACATGTGAGAAGACCCAAAACTAATATTTGGATAAATGTTATATTTTTAAATGCTAATTTGAATAATTTAGATAAAGAGGAAGTCAATGAATGGAGTATGCACCTAAAAAAAGCTAAAAAAAAGAGGAAATTTAAAATCCCTATCTAAATGGAAAATAAGAGCTTCTTAAAGTCAAAGGAGAAATGAAATTGAAAATAATAAATTGAACCAAGAAGAATATTTTTATTAAAAAGTATAAAAAATAAAATTTTGGTTAATTTAATTAAAAAAAGAAAGAAGAAAATCAAATCATTGGAATCACAAATGAAAATATGAACTTACTACCATTGAGGAGGAAATTATAGAAATAATTTGGAGCTATTTCACCTACATTATCCCAATAAATCTGATAATATAATTGAAATTGATCTATGCTATGAATATATATATATATATATATATATATATATATATATATATATATATATATACCCTCCACATTAAACATTAAAATAAGAGGAAATAAAATGCTTTAATAATCCCATTTCAGATGTAGTAAATTGGGAAACAATCTTTACAACTAATGATGCTGATAAAGGACTCATTTCTAAAATATAACAGAGAACTGAGTCATATTAAAAAAAGAAAAAACATTCCCCAGTTGACAAGTGGTTAAAGGATATGCAAAGGCAATTTACAGAGGAGGAGATCAAAGCAATCCATAGCCATATGAAAAATTGCTCTAAAGAATTAATTATTAGAGAAATGCAAGTTAAAGCTTCTTTGAGGTACTACCTCACACCTCTCAGACTGGCCAATTTGACCAGAAAAGATAATGATCATTGTTGAAAGAGTGATGGGAAATCTGGGACACTAATTCATTGTTGATGGAGCTGTGAACTCATCAAACCTTTCTGGAGAGAAATTTGGAACTATGCCCAAAGGGCAACAAAAATGTACATACCCTTTGATCCAGCAATACCACTACTGGGTCTATACCCTGAACAGATGATGAAAAAGGGTAAAAACATCACTTGTACAAAAATATTCATAGCAGCCCTGTTTGTGGTAGCAAAGAATTGGAAATCAAGTAAATGCCCTTCAATTGGGGATTGGCTTAGCAAACTGTAGTATATGTATACCATGGAACACTATTGTTCTATTAGAGACCAGGAAGCATGGGAATTCAGGGAAGCCTGGAGGGATTGGCATGAATTGATTTTGAGTGAGATGAACACAGTGAAAAAAACATTGCACACCCTAACAGCAACATGGGGGTGATGATCAGCCTTGATGGACTTGCTCATTCCATCAGTGCAACAATCAGGGAAAATTTTGGGCTGTCTGCAATGGAGAATACTATCTGTATCCAGATAGAGAACTGTGGAGTTTGAAGGAAAGTTCAAGGACCATTCCCTTTAATTCATAAAAAATACAGATATTTTATTGTCTAATCTTGTTACAACTTATGCTTTTTGTTTCTTCCTTAAGGATATGATTTCTTTCTCATCACCCTCAAATTCGATCAATGTACAAGATGAAAACCAAGTAAAGACAGACAAATTGCTTTCTGTGGAGGAGTGGCGGGGAGAGAAGTACGATTGGAGGAAAAAATGTAAAACTCAAATAAAATATTTAATAAAAAATAATAAACAGAAATAAAATGCAATGTTAAAAAAATCTCATTTCAGAAAAATAAATTTTAAAAAGCCATCAAGGAACTCCCTAAGGAAAAAATCTCCAGGGTCACAGATGCATTTTCAAGTGAATTCTACCAAACACTTAAAGAACAATTAAATTCTATATAAATCATCTGAAAAAAATACATGAATAGTTTTTTCAAAATACCTTTTATGACACCAATATGATGGTGATACCTAAATCAAGAATAGTCAAGGTAGAACAAAGAAAATTATAGACTAATTTCCCTAATGAATATTGATACAAAATTAAAGGGTGGAAAAAAAATTTTAGCAAAGTGATCATAGCAAATCATCACTAGGAAAATGCACTATCATCAGGTAGAATTTTTACAAGATAGGGAGGGTTCAATATCAGGAAAACAATCAGCATAATTGAGCATATAGATAACAAAATAAACAGAATAATATGATTATCTCAAAAGATCCTGAAAAACCACTCAAGGTCTGAAAATTTTCCCCCACATTTTTGTTAAAGAAAAATTTTATTTATTTTGGAGTTTTGCAATCCCCCCTGCCCATTCTTTCTTTCCTCCCCCACACTTCCCACAGAAGGCATTCTGTTAGTGTTTACTTTGGCGTTATACATTGATCTCAGTTGAATTTGATGACAGAGAAATCATATTCTTAAGAAAGAAAAATAAAGTAAGAGATAGTAAAATTATATAATAATATAATGCTTTTTTCTTTCTTATTTGAGAATAATAATCTTTGATCTTTGTTCAAAGTCCATCTTTCTCTGGATACAGATGGTATTCTCCATTGCAGAAAGCTTAAAATTGTACCTGAATGTTGGACTGAAGGGATGAGCAAGTCCATCAGGTTTGATCATCACCCCCATGTTGCTGTTAAGATACATAATGTTTTTCTATTTCTGCTCATCTTGGTCAGCATCAGTTCATGCAAATCTTTCCAGGCTTCCCTGAATTCCTAAAGAGTGAGAGTGTTGACTCCTCCTTCCCTATTCTAATCCTTCAATTTTTTTCTATTATTGCTGAGGCTAACATATCTAATAGAGATATTGAATAGTAGTGGTAATAATGGGCATCCTTATTTCACCCCTTTTTATTGGGAATGCCTCAAGCATATAATGCTTGTTGATGGTTTTCTGATAGATACTGCTTATTATTCTAAGGAACAAACTATTTATCAATACACTCTCCAGTGCTTTTAGTAGGAATTGGTGCTGTATTTTATCCAAAGGTTTTTCAGCATCTATTGATATGATCATATAATTTCTGATAGGTAGGTTTTTGATATAATTATACTAACAGTTTTCCAAATATTGAACCAACCTTTCATTTCTGGGATAAATCCTACTTGATCATAATGTATTATCCTAGTGATAACTTGTAATTGTTTTGCTAAGATTTTATTTAAGATTTTTGCATCTATATTAATCAGGGAAATGGGTCTATAATTTTCTTTCCCTGTTTTAACTCTTCCTGATTTAGGTATAAAAATCATATTGGTGTCATAGAAAGAGTTAGGCCGAGTTCCATCTTCACCTTTCTTCCCCAAAGAGTTTATATAGAATTGGAACCAATTGTTCCTTATATGTTTGTGAATCCATCTGGCCCTGGGGATTTTTTCTTAGGGAGTTTAATAATGGCTTGTTGAATTTCTTTTTCTGAGATAGGGTTATTTAAGTTTTTAATTTCCTCTTCATTTAAACTGAGCAATTTATTTTTGTAAATATTCATTGCTTTCACTTAGATTGTCAAATTTATTGGCATAGACTTGGTCAAAATAATTCTGAATTATAACTTTAATTTCTTCCTCATTGGTGATGAGTTTACCTTTTTCATTTTTGATTCTAGCATTTCGCTTTTCTTCTTTCTTTTTTTAAATCAAATTGACTAGCGTTCTATCAATTTTATTGTTTTTACCAAAATAACAGTGCTTGGTTTTATTTATTAGTTCAATACTTTTCTTGCTTTTGATTTTATTAATTTCTCCTTCAACTTTTAGAATTTCTATTTTGGTATTTAATTGGGGGGTTTTAATTTGTTTTTTCTCTACTTTTAGTTGCATATTTAGTTCATTGATTTCTTCTTTCTCTAATTTATTCATGTAAGCATTTAAAGATATAATATATCCACTGACAGCCACCTTGAGTGTATCCCATACATTTTGGTATGTTGTATCATCACTGTCATTATCTAGGATCAAATATAGTTTCCTTCTTTATGTCTTTTAATGATATCTATTTTTCCAGGTGCTTTGTCTGAGATAATGATTCCTATCCCTGCTTTTTTTCAATTCAACTGAAGTAAAATATATTTTGCATCAACCTTTTACCTTTACTCTATCTGTATCTCTCTACTTCAAATGACTTTCTTGTAAGCAGCAAATTATTGGATTTTGGTATTTAATCCACTCTGCTATTCCCTTACTTTTTAAGGGAGAGCTCATCCCATTCACATTCAAAGTTATAATTACTAACTCTTTATTGCCTTCCATCCTATCTTCCTTCTGTTTGTATTTTCCCCTTTTTCCCTTTATCCATATTCACTTGTGTTTTGTTTCTGAATACCACAATCTTCAATGTGTTTGCCCTCTTAAATCAGCTTCCCCTCCCTTTTATCCCCTCTCCTTTTTTCCCCTTCTTGCCTTCCTTCTTTGAGTTCGTCTTTTGTTCCCCCTTCCCATCCTCCCTCCCCTTTTCCCTTTTAATGCTTGAAAGGTAAGATGATTTCTTAACTTGATTAAATGTGTCTAAATTAACTTTAAGCCAAGTCTGATGAGCTGAAGTTTGTGGTGGTTCTCACTTCCTCCCAACCTCCCCTCAATTACAATAGGTCTTTTGCACCTCTTGATGTAATGAGACTTACCCCATTCCATCCCCTCCTTCCTCTAGTCTCTTTACTGCCCCCCCTTTTAAGGAGGTATTGTTTTTAAATCATTCTATTTGGAGTCACAGAGAAGTTATGAATTTCCATCACTTCTGGCTATGTATATTCTCTCTAATAGAGTTACAGTTCTCAAGAGTTATGAGACTCTTTCTCCCAAGTGTTTATATGGCCAGTTTCATCTTATTGTATAGCAGTTTTGTTTTTTTTTTACCTTTTCATGTGTCTCTTGAGCCTCCTGTTTGATGTCCAGGTTTTCTATTTAGCTCTGGTCTTTTCATCACGAAATTACGGAAGTTTCCCATTTCTTCCAATGTCCATCTTTTTCCCTGGAAGAGAAGACTCAGCTTTACCAGGTAGTGGATTTTGGCTGCACCCCAAGCTCCCTGGCTCTTTGAGAATATCTCATTCCAGGACCTTTGTTCCCTTAATGTTGCTACAGCCCGGTCCTGTGTAATTATTTATGTGGCTCCTTGGTATTCAATTTTTTTTCTTTATGGCTGCTTGCAGGATTTTTTCTTTTATCTGATAGTCCTGGAATTTGGCCACAACATTCCTCAGTGTTTTCATTTTGGGATCTCTTTCTGGATGGGATCGATGTATTCATTCAATAATTTTACCTTCTGGTTCCATGATATCAGGGCAATTTTACATCACTGAATCCTGTAATATTAAGTGCAAGCTTTTTTCCCTCTTCAATCTTCTTAGGAAGGCCAATAATTCTCAGATTCTCCATTCTCTAACAATTCTTGAGGTCAGTGGTTTTACCGAGGAGGAGGTATTTTACATTTTTTCTATTTTTTCAATCTTTTGGTTTTGTTTAACACAGTCTTGTTAACTCATGATGTCATTAGTTTCCACCAATTCCATTCTTTTTTTAGAGGGGATTTTTCTTCCTTTATTTTTTGCAACTTCTTTTCCAGTTGTTCCATTCTATTTTTGAAGGAATTTTCTATTTGCTCAAATGTAGTTTTGAGAGGATCATTTCCTTTTTGCACTTGCCCAATTGAGAATTTGAGAGAGTTATGTTGATTTTGTGTTTGTCCAATTGTTTTTTCCAAGGATTTGTTTTCTTGCTGCAAAATGCTAATTTTCTCTTGCAACATGTTAATTTTCTCTTGAGTTTCTTTTCCCAATTTTTCCAATTGATTTTTAAACTCCTTCCTGATTTCTTCAAGGAAGTCTTTCTGGGATGGAGACCAATTCATATTCTCCTCAGCAGTGCTAGATCTCTCTGGTTTAGGATATATCTCTTCTAAGTATTTCTTCATGGGCCCCCCTTTTCTCTGGACTTTTTTTTCTCTTGTGTTGTGAGGAGAGGGAGCTGGCTCTCAGAGGTTTGTTTTTGAGGGTCATAGAGGCTTTGTTCACTTGGCTTAGTAATTCAAATGGCCAGCCAGTGGGGGGTTGTTGGTTGTTTTCTCTGGAGTGAGGTCCACAGCAGCATGGTCTGAATTGACCTTGAAAACTGGGCTGTGTCCTGGTAGAGGGAGTTAATCTCTTTCTGTTGAGTGAACTCTGAAGCCCTGGGGGTGGGGGGAATAGGAAAGGGGTTATTCAATGTTTGTTCTGAGCAAAGGGCTCTGCAGAAAGTATGGAACTCAGGTCTCTGGACCAGCTGGGTGTTCTCCAGGTGTGCTTTGAGACTCTGTGCTGGAACTCACCCTCCTGTAGCTCTTCTCCGCCTGGCCAAAGACTCTGCAGCCATAGCTGGATCTGACACCCACTACTCACCGAAGTCTCTACAGCTAAGGCTGACCCTCTGGCCTCCCCTAGCTGCTGTCCCCAGAGCTGATCCTCTGCTCTCATCTCCCAGTTCACCCATTGTCCCCTGAGACAGACCTTCTTAGTTGGTGTTCTTCTCCTAGCTTCTCTTTCTGTGTTTTGTTGTTGAAATTTCTATTATGAAGTTTCTCTCATGTTATTTCTGAGGGGGGGGAGAAGAGAGAGCACTATCACAGTGTCTGTCTTCCCTCTGCCATTTTAGCTGGAAGTCTCTTCCACTACATTTTCAAGGATGTGGCTTCTGTCTTCTTATCAGTTACCATCTCATTGACCATTATACTATATATGAACACTTCTGTGTAGTAATAATTGTTTTTAACTTTTTAAAATTTTCCAGTTTTATCCTATGTGTAGTGTTTTTTAACATTTAATTTGTTTTCCAATTATATACAATAGTAATACATATCCATCATTTTTTGCAAGGCTCTGAATTCTACAATTTCCCCCTTCTCCCTTCCCCCCCCCCACAGAAGGCTTTCTGACAGTCTACATTGTTTCCATGCCATACACCATTGTAAATTGAATGATATAAGAGTAAACATAAGAATAAACATAAACCCTATCCCCCACAAGAAGATGAGAAACCTCAAGAATTCCAATAGAAGCCTATAATACTTATTCATTCAACATGATTCTTGCTCAGGTCTTCTCAAAATTTCTAAACAAGAATGCACAAAATATTTAATGTTCTCCCTTATGTTTCTCTTTTCTTGTCATTAAATGCCTTTGCATTTTAATATAACTTCATTGGTCCTCTGAACATATTTAGACAAAGAAGTAGGAGAGAAAGCTTGAAAGGTGGTACTTGCATTATATCCCAAGACCATGGCCACATTTTAGTGACAGCACAAGATCTTCACATTTCTGCCTCTAATTTGAAATGAGTACATCCTATTTTCACCTTACACATACACTCTTCAAAATAATGAAGAGGGCCACTGTCCAAGGGTATCTCAGGTCTCTAGATCTTACAGAGAGAAACCAGAAAAATGTTTCCATTGTTTTAATATTTAATATTTAATTTAATATTTAATATTCATTAGATATATTAATATTCATTAGATAACAATACTATGGAAAATATATTAGATTATACTTAACAAATGAGAAAATTAAGATTCAAGGAGATAGTCACTTACTCAAGAATCCAATGCTGAAATCTGAGCCCATATTACTGATTCCAGGTCAAGTGATCTTTCCACTCACCATATTATCTGAATTATAAACATGAATGAATACTTATAAAGATGTGATATGAGATTTGAAATAAATTTTACTTCTTTTGAAGAAATAGGAAGATTCATGCAATGGGAGAAAAAGACAAATAAGAAAAATACAATTAAGGAAAAGTAAATCATGAATAAAAACATTTTCATTGGTGTCTTCACAAAAAAGGAGATATTTAAATACCAGAAAACGAAAGAATATATGAGGAATAAAGCTTTTTACACAGACTCCTGAACAAAAAGTTACTATTTACAGTGGGGCAAGAGAGATAATATCAAAGTTGTTTGAATTTTAAGAGATAGATATATAGAGAGATAAATTTCATTAAAGAGAAAGAAAATATGGTTGAAAATGAGCTATTTATCTGAAAAGATAGTTACAAATTCACATCATACTATTTGCTGAGCAGGATATTGGAAATAAAATGAAAATGAAAAGCAATTTCAACATAATTAAGATTTCTATTTAGACTTTTACAGATTCAAGTTAAAAATATGACAGCTTGAGAAGGAGCAGGGTGACAATAGACTATTGTCCAACTGTTATTGAAACAGCAAATAACAAAACTAAAAACAGAAGACAAATATAAGATGGCAACAAAATATGTATTGACTTGGAACTTAGAATTTCCATGATACTGAAGATTTACAATTCTTAATATAAACTACAGATGTTTTGTGGTGAGGGAAAATACATTGGAACAACACACTGACCAAGAATGTAAGAAAGGATTAAAACCTGTTTAACAGTAGAACTGATAAAAGAAAACTTCATGATTTACAAAACCATAAAATAGTCTGATAGCCTCCGATTTTCCATGCTGTTCATATTTGGCTAAACTTTTTTCCTCCATGGATAAAGGGTCTTTTTTTTATTTAATGAATGCAATTACTATTTGAAGTCGAAGGCATCTTTGACCCTGAGAATATAAAATCTGACACTACTTCCATTTCTTGTCGCTCCATTTTGTATTGGAAAAGTTGCCACAATCTTTGTTTTTTGGTTATTTACATGTTAATATTCAAGTCTACTTTATTCCTCTTCAGTTTCTGCCATCACAATACTATTATCTACATGTTTGAGATTGTTATTTGTCCCAGCAATCTTAAATCCAACTTTTTATTCATCTAGCCTGGCATATCACATTAATGAAATAAAGTAACAGTATACAGGCTTGTTGTACTCTTCTTCCTATCTTAAATAATACAAATCAGAGTTGTGATCAATCTAGTACAACCCAGGGTTAAGGATTTTAAAATACCTAACTCTGTGTCTTCAAATAATGAGGAAGTCCCTGAACTTCCAATATTCTGAAATTCAAAGATTCAAGGGATTTAACTTTGACATGATAGAGATAAGCACAAGAATACAGGGTTCCTGGAGTAATAAGTATAATGGTGTTTAAATTTCAAGCATAGAATCAAAGGGGAAATGATTTCTATTTAAGATCTAAATATATCCCAAGTAAAGAAAAAATAAGTCAGACAAAAATAAAATAAAGATTCTGGAGGAAAGAAATGGAAATAGAAAAGCAGCTTAGAAGAGAAAAAAGGTAAACTTTACTGAAGGAAAGGAATCTCTTAAAAGTGGAAAAAGAGCAGAATTCAATGACTTCCTGAGATGTGAGAATTTTTGGTTCACAGTCCCACTACTAAAGCAGAAGAATAATTTGAATATCTGAAATAAAATGAAAATGACTTATAAAATAAAGTGAGAAATAATTTAAACAATGGACTCCTTGAAAAGAATGATTAACAAAAATATTTCTGGTCAATATATATTTAATTTTATATTTTTCTAATTACATATAAATATAATTTCCAAAATTCATATTTTATAAGATTTTGAGTTCCAAATTTTCATTTTTCATCCCTTCCATCTCCCCTCCACATGACAGTGAGAAATCTGATATAGGTTCTACATGTAGAGTAGTAAATACCTCTGCTTGAATCATACCAAATAGCAAAAACTTCAAACTTGCTCTTCCCTAGATGTATATCTGAAAACACATGCAGAAAACCCCTGACACTAGGGAGAGGGCACTCTACATACTGGAAACAAAGCCTCACTTTAAGAAAGGTCAAAAGTCAAATAATAGGTTGGGAAAATGAGCAAACCACATAAAAACCCCTGTCTTGGTGAGTTATTGTGGCATCAAGGGAGATCCAAACATATACTAAGAAGATAACAAAGTTCCTAAATTCAAAAGTTCTAAGAAAAATATTAATTGGTCTCAGGACATGGAAGAGCTAAAAAGAATTTTGAAAATTAAGTAAGAGAGGTATAAGAAAAATTTGGAAGATAAATGAGATTTTTGAAAGAAAATAATGAAAAATTGTTCTATATCTTGACAGAGAAGAGAGAGAGAGACACACACACACACAAAATAACACTAGAGAAAATCACACCTTTAAAAAACAGACAAGGCCAATTGGTAAAAACAGGTTCAAAAAATGTCAATGATAAGAAGAATTACATAAAAAGTAGAATTGTCCAAATGGAAAAAAGAAGCACAAAAAGCTACTGTTTGGAAAAAATCCTGAAAAAGAAGAACTAGCCAAATAAAAAAGAGATATTGAAGAAAATAATTTCCTAAAATTTAGAACCAAACAAATAGAAGTTCATGACATTATGAGAAATCAAGAAATAATAAAACTAAAGAATGAAAAAAAGAGAAGGGAAAGTGAACCATCTCATTAGAGACAAGAATTACCAGGGAAACAGTTCAAGAAGAGGTAATTTAAAAATTATTAGACTACCTGAAAACCATGATCAAAAAAAAATCATCTTTCAAGAAATGATCCAGGAAAATTGTATACCCATTAGAACTTCTAGAATTATCATAGATATATTCCAGAACTCCCAATTTGAGAAAAATTTATTGAATGTACCCAGAAAGAAACAATTCAAGTACCATGGATATATAAATATATATATATATATATATATATATATATATATATATATATATATATATATATATATATATATATACACATATATGCCAGGATAGCACAAAATTTGTCAATTTTCACATTAAAGGAATGAAGGGCTTCTGTTATGATATTTTGGAGGGCAAAGGAACTAGGATTATAGCCAAGAGTAACCTACCCAATCAAATTGAGCATAGTCATGCAACAGAAAAAGTACTCAAGGATTCTTCATGAAAAGACCAGGGCTGAATAGAAAATTTGACTTTCAAATGCCAATTCAAGAAAAGCATAAAAAGTAATCATTTCATGCAAATGGAGCATGATAATGACTGTCAAGAAACCTGACTAAAGCATTGGATCCCTTTAAAAAGTCATTGTAGGGGCATCTAAGTGGTACAGTGGATAGAGTACTAGCCCTGCAGTCAGGAGGACCTGAGTTCAAATCCAGACTCAGACACTTAATACTTATCTAGCTATGTGACCTTGGGCAAGTCACTTAACCATTGCCTTAAATGAAAAATATTTTAAAAATTCATTGTAGGCTGCTCTGGACCTGGGATGGAGATCACCAGTGTGGGGCCGTGGTGGCGCCGCCAGCCTGCCAAACCTCATGGAAAGGCTCCCACCATGGCTGAGAATGGTGATAGTGAAAAAATGACTTATCTGGACCCCAAAATATGACAACAAATTGAGTGCTCTTTTGGTGACTTTAATCTTCCACGAGACAAATTTTTAAAGGAACAGATCAAAATAGATGATGGCTGGATTCCTTTGGAGACCATGAACAAATTCAACAGATTAAGCAAGCTAACAAAAGACTTTGATGTAATAAGAAGTGCTCTAAAGAAATCAAAGGCAGAACTCATGGAAGTTAGTGAGGACAAAACTAAAATCAGAAGATCTCCAAGCAAACCCCTCCCTGAAGTAACAGATGAGTATAAAAATGAAGTAAAAATCAGATCTATCTATGTTAAAGGTTTTCCAACAGATGCAACCCTTGATGACATAAAAGAATGGTTAGAAGGTAAAGGTCAAGTACAAAATATTCAAATGAGGAGAACATTACATAAAGCATTTAAGGGATCAATATTTGCTGTGTTTGATAGTGTTGAATCTGCCAAGAAGTTTATAGAAACCCCTGGACAAAAATACAAAGATACAGAGCTGCTGATGCTCTTTAAGGAAGATTACTTTGCCAAGAAGAGTGAAGAAAGGAAGCAAAATAAAGTAGAAGCTAAAGCAAAAGCTCAACAAGAGCAAGAAGAAAAACAGAGGCAAGCAGAAGATGCTGAATTGAAACCTGGATAAAAAGATTGGATGCTTGCTGAAATTTTTGGGTGATTTAGATGATCAAACCTGTAGAGAAGATCTGCATACACTTTTCTCTAATCATGGAGAAATAAAATGGATAGATTTCATCAGAGGAGCTAAAGAGGGAATAATCCTTTTTAAAGAAAAAGCAAAAGAAGCACTCAACAAAGCCAATGAAGCAAACGATGGAAACTTAAAATTAAGAAACAAAGATGTAATATAGGAAGTATTAGAAGGAGAAACAGAAAAAGAAGCTTTGAAAAAAAAATCATTGAAGACAAACAAGAATCCGTACATAAGTTGAAGTCCAAAGGCCACAAATTTAAAGGAAAGGGAAGAGGAGGTGGTAAAGGTGTTCAGGGTACACCCAATAAAGGAAAAATACAATTCCAAGGCAAGAAAACAAAATTTGATAGTGATGAAGAACAGGAAAATGGTTATGCTGGAGTATCTCTTAAAAGGATACAAGAAGAACCTGAAAGAGAAGAGCCTGCACCAAAACAAAAGAAATCTGAAAATGGAGCTGGAGACCAGTAGCTTGATAAAAAAAAATAATTTATTCATTTTAAATAAATTTTAAGCTGTCAGATTCGAGGGTCTTTAAAAAGAAAATCGAACTAAATCCACTTCAATGTCCACCTATAATAGAAGGAGAGGCTATTTTTGTTTAACTTGTTTTTGTTGTTCAAGTATCCTTATTCTGGGTTTTTTAATATGTATAGTTTTGTTCATCATATCAAATGTTGGCATTTCAGACATCGATCTGAAAATCAAAAGAAAAGTTCTTTCAGTGAAGTTCTGTAATGTTGGAAATACCAACAAATAAAATATATATACTATATAAAAGAAAAAAATTCATTGTACAAAAAAAGAAAGATGATGATTGTGTTATTCTCTTCTCCAATTATTCTATTCACTTCTGGGCACTACATTTTAGAAAATTTCAGTGAACTGAATTGTAGGAAGTAGAGCAAGTCCAGAGGTGGCTGATCAAGATGATAAAGGAACTGAGGAAATGTGAAACATTAAGTGAGTTTAAAGGAACTGAAATACTTTAGTCCAAAAAATAACTTAAAGTAAACATAGTAGTTGAGTACCTAAAGATCTTTCGTTGTCAGACTGTTAAGTATTGATCTTCTTTGTTTGAGGAGGGAAAAAAATAGAAACATGTTTTCAAATTTTGAAAGGGATCATTGAGTTGTAATATAAGGAAAAACTTCCTTACATTTTGAACATACTAGGAGTAGAAACAGCAGCCCTCAATTCAGGTCTTCAAATAAGGATTTGGAAGACAACTTGTTGGAACAACTTATTAAGGAAATTTGTGATTCAGTCCAAATTTTATTAGAGGATTTCTATTGTCCTTTCACTCCCAGACTCTTTGATTTTGTGATTATATTAAGTAAGGAAGTATTCTCAATGGATAGAAAATTTGTGCAATCTTGCTTCTAAAGGGTCAGTTCTGAACTAAGTACCTTTAATATTCTACCTCTTGTATGAAACTGCCAAAGAACCAGGACAAATTTAAATACAAGTACAGAAACATAATTCTAACCCAAGCATTAATAACTTTGAATTCTCCATTCATATTTTCCTTTAGCATAGATATTCAAGAATTATTTTATGAATTTCACTAACTGATCATTAAGTATAAAGAAAAAAGATGAATTCAAATTCCAATTTAAATTATGCTAATAATATTACCTGACATTTGAATAATTATAAAATTTGAAAAGATACCTGATTTTTTTTTCATTTGTATTATACATGAACTCTGTAAGGTAGATACTAAGGGGATTATGTGATTGTTTTACAAATGAAATAATTAAGGTTTTGAAATGTCCCCCTGTCTCACTCCAGTTCATTCTCCCTTCACTTGTCAAAATGATCTTCTTAAAGGAGAGCTCTGACCATGTAACATAATACATTAAGCACTTACTATAAAGCACGCACTGCACCTACTTACCCCTATTCAAAAAACTCTTTTTTGTGATATGACCTCATTTGGGGTTTTCTCAGCAAAGATACTGGTGTAGTTTGCCATTTCCTTCACCAGATCATATTACAAATGAACAAACTGAGGCAAATTGACTCCCAAATATTGGTAGGATTGAAATAAAATCCTGTTTTGTTTTTTAATCCCTTCAGAAACAAGCTCCTTCCTAGATTTTCAGTTTACATATGCTTTTGTTCTTTCCATGTATTTTTTTAACTTTGAGATAATGATATTCTCCTCCCACTTTTAGGAATTTTCACTAGCTTTTACTCATACCTGAAGTTCTCTTTCTCCTTGCCTCTATCTATTGCTTACTTGGATTTTCTGCTAAAGTCCTATCTTCTGCAGGTACACTTGTCCAGGCCTCCTAAAGCTCAGTGTCAAAGTAAATATCTCAAATTCACCTTGTCTGAATGTAGCTTGTTTGCACATAATTTTTGCATGTTGTCTTTATTAGTCTGAGCTCCTTGAGAGCAGAGTCTGACTTTTTTTGTGGCTTTCCTTTGTATCCTTTACATTTAATTTAGTTTCTTGCACACAGTAGGTGCATGACAATGTTTCTTTTTTTTTTCCCCGCAGGGCAATGGGGTTAAGTGTCTTGCCCAAGGTCACACAACTAGGTAATTATTAAGTGTCTAAGGCCGGATTTGAAATCAGGCATTCCTGACTCCGGGGCCAGTGCTCTATCTACTACACCACCTAAGCGCCCCTATAATAATGTTTCTTGACTTCACATACCAGGCTTCAAACCCAGATCTTTTCTTTTCCAAGTCTTTGACAGTATCTGCCTTGCCAAGGTCTCTCTCTTATTGTATCAATCTTAATATTAATCGATATTAATTAATTAATTAATCAATATTAATATCAATCAAAATATTGTATCTCTTCTTATTGTGTCAATCATAGATGTATTTATATATTTAAATTATTATTTTGAATATTGCATCATGATATTCTAATTAAAATATATTTTCTACAGAAATATTTAAAAATATAAATAGAAAAATCTCTACAAGCATAAGAAAAGAATCAAGTCAAGTAAAGGTATTATACGGAAGAATATACAGGAATGGATAGTTTCAAACTAAAAGAGGAAGTCTTAGAATGATATATTCTGGAAGACTTACAGTCTAAAATAATTTCATCATCAAAACTAGCATAAATCTAAATTGTGAAATAATTATATTGGAATGAAGTTTTTTTATGAATTTTTGATGAAAAGGACATTATAAACTTCAAATACAAAACTAAAAACCCCAGGAAAACAAGAGAAGAAAATTCATTTATAGGTCTGAAAGAAAATGCATTACATTTCATAATTTGATCAAAAGAGAAGAAGAATATAAAAAGAAAGCCATGGGCAAATACATCAAAAGATTACCCTTATCCTATATAGATAAAAGATTATCAAATTCACATATATACACAGAGAAAAAAATTACTTATAGTGACTCTGAGAAAAAAGAGGAATGGTTGAACAAAATGAACAAAATATACACAGTAGTCATTGGCACAGTGGGGATAGAATTTCACACCCTGAAAACATCTTTTAAATATGAATGTTGATATCCATTATGAAGTCAGGCAAGAAAATAATGCTATAGAAAATTAATCAATAAGCATTTTAATTCCCTAATATGTGTCAGACACTTTGGTAAGTGATGAGGTTACAGAGGGAAAAAGTGAAAGACGGCACCAACCTTCAAAGATCTTCTACTCTAACAAGGGAAAACAAAAGAAAAAGGACATGTAAAGTAGGAAGTGACTGAGAAAGTACTTAACATGAATATATGGTGTAGAAATCAGTGAGAGGAGTACCAAAGTCATACACCTGGGTAAGCTGTGTTATTCATAAAAAAGAGCTTTACATTTCATTACCTCATCGTTCCAAAAGAATTAGAAGGGAGTGATGAAGTGAATTAAGATCTAATGAGATCTTCCAGATGGTGAGTTTGTTCCAGTAATGATAAATTTGGAGTATGGTGAAAAAGTTTGGGATCCAGTGATCACTTCTGATTCCTCAGGGTACCTATGGTAGAGTGACTGAAAAATTTTGTGTGGTGTCAATCACCAGACTACAGTCAATGAAGTGACAAAATATGACCGTGGGGGATATATGATAAAATAATTTATCTACCTCTTGACAGAGAGGTGATGAATAAAAAGCACAGAGGCTTACCTGCTTTTACATGTCTAATAGGTGACTTCACTTTGCCTAACTTTGCTTATATTTTAAAAAGTGGTACTATTCTCCTCTTTCTCTTGATTCTAAATTGAGGTGATTTTGAGAAGACTGATTTTAGCACTACTAATGCCACAAGAAAAAAATAGGGCCAATGTAATATTTTAACATACATAGAAAAAAAAGAAAATTCATAAAACACAGATAAGGAGGGAAATTTTGAAAGGAGTATGTAGAATTCATTATATATTTTTTAAATGGAATGGTATTCTTCTGACCAAGATAATGTAGAGAAGACAGAAACTGTTCTAAGTGCTCCTGGTTCCCCCTCAGAAATAACTTGAAAGAAACCACTTTTTTAAAGGGTTTTTGTTGGCAAGGCAAATGGGGTTAAGTGGCTTGCCCAAGGCCACACAGCTAGGTAATTATTAAGTGTCTGAGACCAGATTTGAACCCAGATACTCCTGACTCCAGGACCAGTGCTTTTTCCACTGTCCCACCTAGCCACCCCAAAAGAAACCTCTTAACAAAAATTCGATAAACAAAACCCAGAAAAAGAATTTAGAAGAACACCTACCAAGAAGGTCTGTCTCAGGGAACCATGGGTGAACTGGAAATGGAGACTAGAATGTCAGTGCAGGGACAGCAGTGGCGTGGGGGTGGGTGTGAACCCAGGCAACCAGCCTTAGCCACAGAAGCTTTAGTGAACGATGGGTTTGGCAGGGAAGAGAGGAGGTCTGGTGAGCTCCATTAGATGGAAGGGTGAGATCCAACATAGAGTCTCAGAACACACCTTGAAAATGGCCAGCAGGACAAGGGACCTGATCTCCATACATTTTACAGAGCATCCTTCCTAGAACAAATGATACATTCCCCTCCCCCACCCCTCAAGCACATGTGTGTGCAACAGAGTTCCCTCAGCTGAAAGGGAGTTTAACTCCCTCCCCCAGGGCCCAGTTCAAGGTCAACTCAGACCCTGCTGCTGAGGGCCTCAAACACTCCAGAGAAAGCAACCAGTGCCCCTTACTGGCCAGCACTTGGAATTACTAAGGCATGTGAGCAAGGGTTTTCAAAGGCAAACCTCTGAGAGCCACCCCTCCCCCAATACAAGATCCAAGGAAAATGAAGAAAGGTCATATAAATGGGGGCCCATGGACAAATGCTTATAAGAAATAGATTCTAGGCTCCAGGGCTGATGCTCTGTCCGCTATGACCCCTGGCTGCCCCTACTATTATTATTAGTGTTATTGGTGTTGTTGTTATTTTATTTTTTTTTTTGTTTTGGGTCTTTTTTGGGAGGGTTTTGCAGGTCAGTGGGGTTGGAGTGGCTTGCCTAGGGTCACACAGCTGGGTGATTGTTGGGTATCTGGGGCCAGATTTGGGTTTGGTTGCTCCTGGATCCAGGGCAAGTGCTCCATCCACTGTGTCACCTGACTGCACCTATTATTATTATTATTATTATTAACTTTTGCTATTTCCTTTACTTTATCACTCATGTGGTTCTATATTTTTTGGGTGGAGGGGATAATATGTTTACTCTTATACAAGAATATTTTAGTAATGTATAAAAAGACATTTGTACAAAAATAAGAATAAATAAATTTTAAGAAAAGATAGTATGGGGGAGCAACTAGGTGGCACAGTGGATGGAGTGCTATCCCTGGAGTCAGGATTACCTGAATTCAGGTCTGGCCTCAGACACTTAATAATTGGCTAGCTGTGTGGCCTTGGGCAGGCCACTTAGTCCCATTGCCTTGCAAAAAATCTGAAGAGGAAAAAAGATAGTATGAATGGAATGGACATAGGTTGCCTTGAAAGATGGTATTTCAGGATCTACATTTATCGAAGTTTATTATCTTCAGATGTCAGTCCAGTCCCTTCAATAGTAATTCTAATTTGTTTCATAATTATGTGACTTCAGTTGCTTCTAACACATGTCACCAGACCCTTTCCCGTGGCAGAGCAGTCAATGTGTGTTATGCTAATATCTTGAATCATATTAAAGACACAGTTTTCAATGTTCTAGCCAAATAATTTGCAAAATAAATAATTTAAAATGTCACTATTATGGGCTATGCAAGATTTTTATAAGCTCCACGAAAATTCAAAAAACTAAAAATTCTAAACTAACACCTTAAGAATCCAAGAGATTCGATGAAAATAATTTATAAGTGATGTTTTAAAATAAATTTAATATGCTGCAAAAATAAAAAAAAGAAGAAATAGATTCAAAACCAGAGAGATCTAGCACTTCTGAGGAGAATATGAGTTGTTTCCAGCCCAGAAAGACTTCCTTGAAGAAATCAGGAAAGAGTTTAAAATCAATTGAAAAAATTGGGAAAAGAAACAAGAAAAAATTTATATCTCACAACAGAAAACAAATCCTTGGAAAGTACAATTGGACAAATACAAAATTTGAATAATTCTCTCAGATCCTCAATTGGGCAAATGCAAAATGACAAAAATTCTCTTAAAATTACACTTGGTCAAATGGAAAACTCCTTCAAGATTAGAATTGATCAATTGGAAAAGGAGTTGCAAAAGGTAAATGAAGAAAATTCTTCTGTAACAAAAAGAATGGAATCTGTGTAAACTAATGACTTTATGAGACTACAAAATTTTGTTAAATGAAACCAAAAGATCGAAAAAATAGAAGAAAATATAAAATACCTCATCAGCAAAATCACTGACCTCAAGAACAGATCAAGAATGGAGAACTGGAAAATTATAGGCTTTCTTGAAAATATTGAAGAGAAAAAGAGCCTGAACTTAATATTATAAGATTTAGTGAAGGAAAATTGCCCAAAGGGCCACAAAAATGTGCATACCCTTTGATCCAACAATACCACTATTGGGTCTGCACCCTGAAGAAATTATGAAAATGGGTACAAACATGACTTGTACAAAAATATTCATAGCAACCCTGTTTGTGTTGGCAAAGAATTAGAAATTAAGTGAATGTCTTTCAATTGGGGATTGGCTAAACAAAGTATGGTATACATATGTTATGGAACACTGTAGTTGTATTAGAAACCAGGAGAGATGGAAATTCAGGGAAGCATAGAAGGATTCGTATGAACCGATGCTGGTTGAAATGAGCAAAACCAGAAAAACATTGTACACCATAACAGCATCATGGGGGTAATGATCAACCTTGATGGACTTGCTTATTCCATCAGTACAAAAATCAGGGACAGTTTTGGGCTATCTGCAATGGAGAATACCATCTGTATCCAGAGAAAGAATTGCGAAGTTTGAACAAAGACCAAAGACCTTCAATTTGGGGGGGGGGAACCTGTTAATATATAATTTTTCTATCTCTTATACTTTATTTTTCTTCCCTAAGGATGTTATTTCTCTCTCATCACATTTAACTTAGATCAATGTATACCATGGAAACAATGTAAAGACTTACAGAGTGCCTTCTGTGGGTGGGTAGGGGGGTAGGGAAGCAAGAATATAGGGAAAATAGTAAAATTCAAAATAAATAAAATCTTTCTTAAAAATGAGATGGTATTAATTGGAGATTATGTTTTCATACTGAAACTTCTTTTTGTATTCTGTTGTGAGGATGTAAATTATCTTTACAATTTTTCAATTTTTTAAATGCTATGCGCTTGTTAATTAAAATGATACTAATTAATTACCAATTATAATAACATACCTTGTGAATTTATTTTCATTAGCAAGCTTTTTGAAGGCACAGGGTATCTTTTGTTTCTTTTTTATTCCTGGTACTTAGCATTGTGCCTAACATTTAATTGGAAAATATCGATTAATTCTCTGTATCTTTATTCTGTTTCCTGAATATATAATGAAGATCAACATGTGTATTTGAAGGCTATGCTTTCAGAGTGAGAGTCTATTCCACTTTGCCATTGACTATTGTGTAAGATGTGTGACACATTGTTCTTAGTTGAATAAAGATCATGATCTAATGAAGTCTAAAATCTTCTAAAATATCTACATTCAGAGGAAATGGTAGTGCCCAAATGAAATAATGTATGGAAGGAATTTTGCCAGCAATAAAAAGTGTCATATAAATGTCAGTACAGTCTCATAAAAGCACTATTTGTAGCACTAAATAACTTGAAACAAGTTATGTGCTCTTCAATTGAAGGATTACTGAAGAAATTATTTTAGGTGAATGCTTTGGAATATTATTATACTGTAAGGATTGATGAATGAAAGAATGATGAAAAATTTATTAAATGTTTACTCTGTGCCAGGCCTTATACTAAACACTCCCTGAGAAGCAAGGACAAAGTACTGGTGATAATGGTAGTGGGACAGGGGAATAAATGAAAAGGTTGGCCAGAGAACGGAGTGCATGAATTGGGAATGGAAAGTAAGTCTCATAGAAACCTGATTCCAAGCAAAATAAGACAAAACAAGGTTTCAGATAAACCTAGCAAGATTCATATGATCTGATGTGGAGTTAAAAAAAACCAAATTGTATTTATACTATATCAACTATATTGCCTACAGTAATGTGTAGGCAAAGACTACACTAAAAGACAGTTGAATTCAGGTCAAAGACAACAGCAAATGTTACAAGTCACTAGATGTAGGATAGTGATTGAGCTTCTCATTTCCCTGGTACAGGAGATACTTTCCACTAGTCAATCAGATCATTATCTTCTTTTAATTTATAGTTTTGAGTGATTTGCTGAGCTTAATTGACTTGTGGAGGGTCATATATATTTCAAAAAGGCTAGTAGGAGTCTTGAATTGCTTCCTAAGTTGTGCAGTAAATACTAAATGGAAGTAAAGTATAGCTATTAAAACAATTCAGACAAAACAATATGTAGTAAATGAATAGTATTGCTACTGTTAATAGGACTAATTACTAAGGGTTCTAGTTATTTGCCATATTGGACTAGTTTCTTGCTCTAAATAATTAACATTAAAATGTTTTCTTCCTTTTTACTAAGAAATAACAAATGGAAATATGGAAATGGAAATAGGAATAGAAATATGCATGTGTTATTATTCACAACTTCTAACACTAACCATTTCTCTTAACTTTTTTTTAATCATTAAGAATGGATTTGAGATTGATAATGCATTTCTTGGACCAAAGACACTGAATACACTCAAAGAGTATGAATAAAAAAATGATAGTTACAATTGTTGATGGGCAATGTAGAACAGCTGGACAATACAGTAAAATAAGAGATATTAGGTATATGCCTAGTATTAGTCACTTAAATTTAGTCCCCTATTTTGTCAACAAAGAAAGAGATACAAATTCTCATCTTTTCCTTACTTTATCAATCTCATGTTTTTATTTGCATTTCTGTAATGTTCATTCTCGTTAAAAGCAATAATAATAATAATTTTATGTAGCTCTCTACATTTTATACAAATACATATATAAATAGATAGATAGATATTAAATCATTTAATCCTCATAGTAACTTTAGGAAGTGTTATTGGTTATGTTATTGTTCAGAAATTCATGACCCTGTAGTCTAAATCACTCCAAAAGTATCCATGGGATTTACTTGACAAAACTATTAGGGTAGTTAGCCATTTACTTCTAATCTTAGGAAGTAAATGCTATTTTTTGCCCAGTGGAAACAGACTGAAAATAACTAAGTGATTTGCCCAGAGTAATACAATCAATAAATATAAAATGAAGATTTTGAATCCAAGCTAATTCACCCTGCAACATTTAATATATTTTCTCTTGTTTCTATGAAATTTTCATATATTAAAGAACAAAAATGTTCCAATAAATTCATGTACAAATTTGTTACAACATTCTCGAATTAACAAACCACCATTTTGTCATAGGCTACTTTTGGGTAACTGAAGGAAAAGTGGACAAGCAAAGTACTTTTAAAACAAAAATATACTTGATAAACTCTGTGCCTAGAAAATCAACCCTCAGTATTTTTTTTTTGGTTTCTGAATTTCTATTGATCCTTGAAAAATTTTAGTAGCTCAGTCAGTATGAACATTCTTGGGTTCCATGGAGTAAAATTTGTTTTGCCACTCTCTAATATGCTTTCTTTATATGATCATAAATTATACTCTGTTGTCTATTATTTTCCTTCTGCATAATACTAAACTCTGATGAAAAAAGACCAGTTCCTATCAAAATGTCATATATTCCCAAGGGTTTGACACACAACTCAGAAAATACTTAATAAATGATTGTTGAATGAATGAGTAACTTTTGACTGTCCCACTTTACAAACACATCGCCTCCTCTGTTTCCTCTGTCTCTCTGTCTCTCTGTCTCTCTGTCTCTCTCTCTCTCTGTCTCTCTCTCTCTGTCTCTCTCTCTCTCTCTCTCTCTCTCTCTCTCTCTCTCTCTCTCCCCTCCACTTCTCCCTTTTAATTTTTCCAGAGTCTCACCCTCTTTCTAGTTATGCTTTACCATTTCTTTGTCTAGGTCAATGCCATTAGAATATTTACTAGCCATTAATGGCTGGTAGGATGACCTTATACTCAGGAACAATTAGGTTTAAATCTGGTCCAACATAAGTTCTGTGTCTCCATGGTAAATTCTTTAAAATCTCAGTGGCACAACAAAATTTCTGCTATTATAAAAGACTGGAAAGTTGCCAAATTGCAACCCAAAGAAGAATACTTTTCCTAAACTTTTGTTCATTTTACCATTATTCAGGGTTACAACTCCATGCAATGGTACATGCTCATATCAGAGCTTTCTCTACAATTTATAATCATAAAGAGTTGCCTAGATAACTAAGCTTAAATGACACGCTCAGAATCACTTCAATTCCAACTCTATCCATTCTCCTAGACTGCTTCTTAAGATTACCCCTATTAAAAATATGAAAAGATAATATTAAGATATTTGCAAATTATTTTTTCTATAGCAGGCCTCATTTTTATAGTCAAGTAACTGGCTTAGGAGTGTAGAAAATACAAGATCTGACAGGGTTTCTTATGGTTGATTTGACTTTGTAATAAAAAATGAAACCTCAAAGGTATCTCTAACAAGTTATGTCCCTTGCAAATGTCAGGGTCATATATGATTCATTGACAGAATCAAAGACAAAAGTAATGTTGAGCAAATTATATTAATTCAGTACCTCCATATAAGCCATTCTCCGCTCTAGGAATGCACTCCCTCCTTTTATTTGACTCTCACAGTCCTAACATTTATCTGAGCTCTACATAGGGGGCTATTATCTCTATGAATCCTCCATAATCACATAGCCAGGATTTATCAGAAGACAATCTTGAACACAGCCCTTTCTGGCTTCAAGGTCAAATTTTAAATCACTATATGACACTGCCTTTCAAAATGATATAATACAGTATATCGTGGAGAGGCAAAGCACCAATTACTTTAGATGGGGATTTACAGATGGAGTATTCAGTGACAGTAACCAGGGAAGTGAGAAATAATGAATGAGAATTCTGAAAGTCAGAGATAAGGAGAGAGTGCATTTTAGAAAAGGAGGATGATTTGTCTGCATGTGTGAGGCTCAGAATTAAATCACAGATGGAAAGCATGCTTTACCACATTTGGATAATTGGACAGGTATGCAAACTATTATTTCCTGTTGGCAAAGTTGAACTTTTAAACAGTACCTTAAATTGTGCAAAAGGATGCACTTTCATGGAATTATATTTTCAGAAAAGTTTAAATTGTAAGTGGGTCCAAATGATAATGAAAATATCCATAGAAGTAAATCACAGAGAATTATAAATGAAAAGTCTTTAGAGTACTAAAAATGCATCAAGATAGTAGTTGAGTGGAAAACAAAGCAGATAAGATATGTTGTAGTAAAATAAAATAATAAAACATATAAAGCCTTAAAGTTGCAAAAGGATTTATAAATTGATCAATCTGTCTATATATATATAGATCCTTCACATATACTTATAAATACATTTGCACAAGCATTTTAGTAATTATATGCATATACATATATATATGCGGTACAAAAAAGTAATAAAAGTTGTTACAATATAAAATAAGAAAAAATATATTGGTGTGTGTATGTACCTATATGTACTTAAATACATAACATCTTTTTGTTTCAAGTTATCCAGAATTTATATAAATATATGTATTTACACACACACACAATTCACATATACATATATTATATATATAATATATACATGTATCTATAGTTATATATGGCAAATAATACAAACCTAGATAATTTATAAAACTAAATTTTTTTGTTCTATATATAAATATATGAACAGACATATTTCTAGTTTTCTAGTACATATACACATTTTTACACATATATATATAAAAAATAGATATCTAAATATATGTATTTGTATGATTTACAGAGGGACAAAAATTAGCAAGATAAAATGAGAAGGAAAATTTGAACTGAAGCATATAAAGTTAGTGCTCAAAATAATTATGATGATTGTTCTATCAAAATATATGCTAGAAAATAAATTCCTTATAATAATAATAATTCTAAATTTCACTCCCTCTACATAAAGGACTGTTAGAGAAAAAAAGCCTGGTTCACAAAAGAAAACTTTTTCTTTTGGATTTTTTCAAGGCAATGAGTTTAAGTGATTTGCCCAAGGTCACCCAGCTAAGTAAGTATTAAGAGTGATACCAGATTTAAACTCAGGTCTTATGGATTCCAGAGCCAGTGCTCTATCCATTGTGCAACCTAGCTGCGCCCTGCCCCCCCCCCCGAAAAAAAAAAAACTTTCAAGATCTTGTTAGGGTTTTTATACAGGCTATGGAAACTTGCAAAGATCTGTTTGTTTTGGGTCATCTAAAATAAAGGGGAAAGCATTAAACTGGGACTAAATGACTTGGCATTGAATCTTTTCTTTTCTGTTCTTTTTCTAATTTAAATCATTTTTATTCTCTTGGTCTCAATTTTCTTCTCTGAAAAAATTGTGCAGTTGATTCAGCATTAATAAATGTTTCAGTTCCCCTCAAGTAGTAAATCCTCTGATACTAAAGTCAGAAATTTCCAAGTCTACTCTTGTCTCCCTTTCATCGTGTTTCTACAATGTATGTTTCCTGGTAACCTTAACAGCATGATTTTAGATATCTCATCAGAGAATCACAGCATCTGGATTCACATTCCACTCACACCAGTGACATTGGGTAAGTAACTTGTTCTCTGTGGAACATATTTTCTTTACAAAATGGGTAAGTTTGGCTGAAATGGAGAGTCAAATATGAGTTTCACAAACCCTATGTGATTCACTGCATCTGTTAAAGTGGTTGGAATCAGATAAAATTTTCATTTGAAAAGATATAATAAAATTAATAAAAAATAAAAAGAAATATAGATTGTATATAATACATGCTTTTCCAAGACAATATGCTACTCATAAGAATATGGATGGTTGGGACTTCTGGGACAGAGCCAAGATGTTGGCATGAAGTTAGTATGCTCCTGGTGCTTTTCTCCACACAATTTTAAATGAATTCTCTACACAGATATTAAAGCCTCATTTCCCAATCCCCTCCCCCCCCAAAAAAGAGCAAAACAAGTTGTCAACTGTAGGCATAATGGAGGAGCTTCAGTGAAGATGTGCCTCTTTAAGCAAAAGATAAAATGGAGCCCAGCTAAGGAGA
Organism: Macrotis lagotis; assembly: GCF_037893015.1. NCBI lineage: Eukaryota > Metazoa > Chordata > Mammalia > Peramelemorphia > Peramelidae > Macrotis > Macrotis lagotis. Next base: position 168,934,885 of record NC_133664.1, read on the forward strand.
GGAGAGTGGAAAAGCCAGCAGAAGTTTTTGGCCACACTGCAGCCCAGATCTTGTCAAAAATGTCAATAACTCAGGGCCCATCAGCTAAACAGCAGCCCAGGTCTTGACTCATTAAATAGAAGACAATTTGGGAGGATCCAAACCCAGACAAAGTCTGAACCCTGGAAAAACTTTGGACTACATACTGGACTAGGTTCAGAACAAACCATAGCATAAGCAGAGCTTGGACATAAAGAAGGAAACAAACCTCAGCACTGGCAAAGCCTGGGCTGCCAAGGCAATAGCTTGGCAAATAATAAGCCAGAGACCAGGCTCCAACCCGAACACAAAAAGATTGGGAATATACCCACTATACCCCATAAAAGTAACACTTGTAACTCTTGAGAATTTTATTTCTCTTAGCATAGTTAAAGGGTTGAATATAGTTAAAGGGATTGTACTTAAATAATATGAATATAATTGAGTCTTGAAGTTATGTTGATTTTCAGTGTGGTATTTCCTATATAGACACAGGGAAGCAGAACATTTATAAACTCTAAAAATGTTTAATCAATGAAATAAGCTACTTTACTAGACAATTTCGTTAAAGAGGGTTGAAATTCAATAGGGACAGAGAGTGGGAGTATACTACAAGGGTTGAACATATATAGATCAGGAAATTTTCTTGATCTAAGTATACAGTGCTATGGTCAGAATGCTAAAGAGGCAGAAAGAAGTAAGTATGCCTGATACTTTGGTTGGGAATGGTTGTAGTGTTATGGTTGGAGTACTAAAGAGACAGAGGGAGAGAATGAATTTAGAGGGACTGGAAATGAAGAGAGAGTGAAGTGATTTAACTTTGTTTGATGTTTTAGATACAATTGGAGGGAGGGTATGGGGGTATATAAACAGTTCATGAAATGATTTTGCTTTGCATGATGCTTTGGCTCATGCAAATTGTGTGTCAATGAAAGGTACTTCAAAAGAGGAAGCAATATAAATCAATTATAATTTATTATGAGATTTATGACTCTTGAGAAGTATATTTGTAAAGGAACAGAAAAGGGGAAATTATAATGTCTATGAGGATTTACATGGAGACAGACAACAAAATAATATTACGAGGTGACCTCAAACTCCATCTCTAGATTCACATAAATCTAAACACAAAATAAAAAAGAGGAAAGTTAATAAATGAACAAAATCTTAGAAAACTTTGATATGATAGACCTCTGGAGAAAACTGAATGGAGATTTTAAAGACTATACCTCTTTCACTGCAGTACATGATACCATTACAAACTTGACCAAATACTAGCATAGAAATAATAAATGCTTGCTTTTCTGATCATGATGCAATAAAAATTACCCGAGAAGATATACCAATAATTAATTGGATACTAAATATCTTGATTTTAAAGACTGAGTAAATCGAATAACACACCATAGAAAATCCAAGAAAATGATAACAATGAGAAATCAGATCAAAGCTTGCTTATGGAATGCAGGCAAAGCAGTTTCTAGGGAATATTTTATATTTCAAAATACTTATGTGAATAAAATAGAAAGAGAAGGAATCAATGAATTGAGCATGGAACGAAAAATGTTAGAAAAAGAACAAAGTAATGATCCCCAATTAAGTATCAAATTAAAAAATCTGAAAATCAAAGTAGAAATTAATAAAAATGAATTTAGGAAACTTAGAATTGGTTTTATAAAAAAACAAGATAACAAATTACTGGTATCAAACATGAAAAGGTTGAATTTACCACCAATAGGAGGAAATTAAAGAGATAATTTGAAACTATTTTGCCTAAATGCCAATAAATTTTGACAAGCTGAGTGAAATTGATGAATACTTAAAAAATATAAACTACCCAGATTAACTGAAGAGGAAATAAAATATTTAACCCCATTTCAGAAAAAAGAAATTGAGGAAGCCATCAATAAACTTCTTAAGAAAAAATCTGAATGTTCAAATGGTTTTACAAGTGAATTTTCCCAAACATTTAAGAGAAAATTAATTCTAATTCTACAGAAGCAATTTAAAAAATAGGAGAGGAAAGAGATCTGTCAAATTCCTTTTAAGACTCCATTATGGTACTTATAATTAAAGCAAGAAGAACCAAAGCAAAGATAATTAAAGACCAATATCACTAATGAAAATTTAATGCAAAACACCTTAAAGAAATTTTAATGAAGAAAATACAAAAATTATTACTGGGTCAATATGCCATGATCAGGTAGTATATTTATATTAGGTAGGTAGGAAAGGTTAAATATTAAGAAAATATTTAACACAATAGTTTTCCTTAAAATAATAATCTGTACATTTTTAAGACCATCAACAAACATAATATCTAAAGGAGATAAATTAAGAGCAGCTCCAAAAATGATCAGTAGTGATTCAAAAATTCCTATTATCACCATTGCTATTTTATAAAGTATTAGAAAAATTATTTTTAGCAATGAGAGAATAAAAAGAAATGGAAAGAATTAGATTTGTCAAGGAAGAATTAAAACTTTCTTTCTTTGCATAAGATATATACTTACAGATGTATACTTACAGAATTCTAAAAAATCAATTTAAAAAGTTACTTGATGAAAGAACTTTAGCAATGTATCAGGATATAAAACAAACACTGAAATCATCAGCATTTCTTTATATGAACTACAAAGCCTAAGGACAAGAGACAGAAATTCCATTTAAAGTAACTGAAGGCAGTATTAAATATCTGGAAATCTACTTCCAAGACACACCCAGAATCTGTATGAACAGAATTACAGAATATTTTACAAAAAATAAAGTCGGATGATAAAAATTGGAAAAAAACAACACTTTTCATAATTAGGCCAAGCTGATATAATACAAACAACAATTCCATCCAAATAAAATTACTTTTTTAGTGCTTTAACAATTAATCTACCAAAAAACTATTTTACACAGTTAGAAAGTAGAGTAACAAAATTCATTTGGAAAAACAAATGATCAAGAATATCAAGGGAATTGATCAGAAAAAAATGCAAAGGAAGATAACATAGCTCTACCAGAACTAAAACTAAACTAAAGCAACAGTCATCAAAACTCTGTGATACTGGTTAAGAGATAGAGTAATTTACCAGTGGACTGAAGTAAGTACAAAAGAAATAATAATAAATTACTATATTAATCTTTTGTTTGATAAACATGAAAACATTAGTTTCAGGGATAAGAACTCACTATTGGGAAAAAATCATTAGAAAAACTGGAAAATAGTATTGCAAAAACCAGGCATGCACTCACATACCATACCCTTTAGCAAAACAAGATCAAAATTGATACATAATTTAGATACAAAGAATGATATCATAGACCAATTATCCTATCAAGAACTACCCTATCAGTCAGATCTACAAAAAAGAGGAGACATTGATGACCAAACAAGAAATACAGTATACTATAAATTGAAAAATGAATGATTTTGTTTCTATTAAAAAGCTTTTTCACCAACAATACCAATGAAGTCAAGATTCGATGGAGAACAGTGAACTGGGAAGTAATTTCCACAGTCTCCATTCTGGAATGCTCTCCCATATCTTTGACTTACACAGTCTTAACATTCATCAAGAATGAATAGGGAAGGGGTGGCTAGGTGGCATAGTGGTTAAAGCACTGGCCTTGGAGTCAGGAGTACCTGGGTTCAAATCCGATCTCAGACACTTAATAATTACCTAGCTGTGTGGCCTTGGGCAAGCCACTTAACCCCATTTGCCTTTCAAAAACCTAAAAAAAAGAAGAATGAATAGGGAAAAGGTGAGGGGAATTCCATCATATATGTGGTTGACTAAGATGCAAGAAGAATAAAAGAGAAGGTAGAGAAAGAGGAGATAAGAGAAACAAGTAACCTTCACAATAGAAGGACCACTTCTATGCAAAATTGTAGCATCAGTGAATTTTTTCTGTAGCACCATCATTCCTAATCTTCACTTTTTCCTATATTTTTTCAAAGTACTTTCAACTATTTCAGGATGTCAACATTTTTTAATCTCCTTCCCTATACCCTCAAACAAATCCCTTTGGGAAAAGACATTTATAAAGTATGCACTTCAGTCAACAGATTGTTACAGCTCTAATTCACATTCACAATTTCTTATTTATTTCTGAAACATGAAGGGCTATGTTATTTATTAAAAAGATTCGAAACAAAAACAGGGGGCAGAGATATTTGAGTAGCAGGAAGTCCTTCCTTTCACCCTGAATCTCATAATATAGGCAGCTACATTTTTCTACTTACAAAAATATAAGGTCTCTAATGGGAATTTCAAAATTCTCCAAAAATCTCTAATAAGGATTTCAAAAATTCTCCAAAAACAAAACAAACCACATATGAAAAGCCACATATGCTGAGCAGAATGATAGTATTGGCAGGTTTCCTACCATATCAAGTGCTGAACTGCTTTTACATTTCATTTTTTTTTTCTCCTGCTAATATGGACATGGATGGCAGGAGGCTTAACATTTTAAATCTAGTTCAGCACTAATGTGATGTTATCTCACATTAAAATGAACTCTAACAGCAAACCACAAGATAATCCTTAGTAACAAGATTCACAGCACTTACTCATTTGCCATCAAACAAGGAACACTGACCACTTTTTTTGGGGGGGGTTATATTAAATTATTTATTTGAAAAAAAACATCTCTTCCTTTTTTAGGGGTCAATATGCCTAGGGCATCAAGTAGTCAACTATCATAAAAAAGTCCTAAAACTCTAATTTAAAATATGAGTACTGAGCTCTGTCTGTGCAAATTTTAAAGTATGCTTCCCTGAAACTTGCTGTCAAAATGAAATTATCAGAGTTTGTGAATTTTTCAACTCAGTTATTATTCAAGGAGTAGTAGACTTGCCTGCTTCATTGGCAGAGGCAACTGTTTATTATTTTGTCCAACAAATACACAGATCTTTTTGATTGGAATAGATTACACACATAAGCAATGATGAAAGAAGGACTAATTAATATAAAGTATTTAATAGTAATCCACTTTAAATAAGATAATTTAATATAATTAATGTTCCTTTTTTACAACATATTCTAATCAACATGAATGTGATAAGAAATTAAAGCATCTCTGAGGTGCCACCTTATACCTCTCAGACTGGCCAATATGACCAGAAACGAAAATAATCATTGCTGAAAGGGATTTGGGAGATCTGGACACTAATACATTGTTGGTGGAGCTGTGAACTCATCCAACCTTTCTGTAGAGAAATTTGGAACTGTGCCCAAAAGGCAACAAAAATGATCATACCCTTTGTTGCAAAAATACCAATAACTGGGTCTATACCCTGAAGAGATTATGAAAAAGCAAAAAACAAAACCCATCATTTGTACCAAAATATTCATAGCAGCCCTGTTTGTGGTGGCAAAGAATTAGAAATTAAGTGAATGTCCTTCAATTGGAGAATGGTTTAACAATGGTAGTATATGTATGTCATGGAACACTATTATTCTATTAGAAACTAAGAGTGATGGGAATTCAGGGATGCCTGGAAGGATTTGCATGAATTTATGCTGAGTGAGATGAGCAGAACCCAAAAAACATTGTACATCCTAACAGCAACATGGGGGTGATGTTCAATCTTGATGGACTTACTCTTTCCATCAGTGCAACAATCATGGCCAATTTTGACCTTTCTGTGATCGAAAATACCATTTCTATCCAGAGAAAGAATTGTGGAGTTTGAACAAAGACCAAAGACTATTACCTTTAATTTAAAAAAAAGTTATCTTATTATTTAATTTCACTATTTCTTATACTTTATTTTTCTTCCTTAAGGATATCATTTCTCTCATCACATTCACCTCAGATCAGTGTATACCATGGCAACAATGTAAAAACTAACATGCTGCCTTCTGTGGGGAGGGGGTGGCAGGAAGAAAGATTAGGGGAAAAATTGTAAAACTCAAAATATATAAAATCTTTCTGAAAACATGAATGCCCATTATCTCTATTTCTATTTAATAGAGTATTAGAAATATCAACTTCAGCTATAAGAAAAAGATCCAGAAATTGAATAAATTAGAATTGCAATGAGGAAGTAAATCTTTCACTCTTTGAAATGATATGAGTGGGGGCAGCTAGGTGGCATAGTGGTTAAAGCACCGGCCCTGGAGTCAGGAGTACCTGGGTTCAAATTCTGTCTCAGAGCTTAATAATTATCTAGCTGTGTGGCTTTAGGCAAGCCACTTAAACCTGTTTCCCTTGCAAAAAAACAAAACTAAACTAAAAAAAAAACCTGAAATGATATGAGTGTATACTTGCATATATATGATGATATGCTTTGAAAATACTCTGAACACCGCTTGAAACAGTCAAAGAACTTCATCTAAGTAGTAGGATATATTAATAAAACCACATAAATCATGAGCATTACTATGTACGTGAAGACCAAAATCCAAGGGCAAGAGATAGAGTAATTCCAGAAAACATAAAATTATTGGAAATATACTTCCTAAGACACAGCCAGAAACTGTAAAACAATTACAAACCTTTTATTCACACAAATAAAGTCAGATTTAAACAACTGGAAAACTTGCAATTGCTCATGTTTGGGTCCAACTAATATAATAAAAATGATGTCTACGCAAATTAAATTACTTATTCAGTGGCATACCAAAAAGCAACCAAATAAGTATTTTTGCCAAGCTAGAAAAAAAAACAGTAACTAAATTCATCTGGAGCCACAAAAGATCTAGAATATAAAAGGAAATGGTAAAAAAAAATACTGGAAAGGAAGATGACTTACCTCTACCTAATTTAAAACAGTACTATAAAGTAGCAGTTGTCAAAACTGTCTGGTATTGATTAAGACACAGAATAATGGATCAATGGGTTAGGATAGACTGATTCAAAAGAAACAGTAGCAAAGGCAGACAGTAATTTACTGTTTGAGAGCTTCTGGGATAAGATTTCACTAACCCACAAATACTGTTGGTCAAAATTGGAAGGTATTATGCCCAAAACTAGGTATAGATCCACATCTCACCCCCTTTCCAAAATAAATTCAAAATGGGAACAAGATTTAGATATAAAGATTGAAACCACAGACCAATTATCAGAACAAGAAATAATCTGTCAGATCTATACAAAGGGGAGAAATTTATGATAAAACAAGAAATAGAATACATTATACATTGCAAAATTAATGATTTTTACAATATTACCCAATATTACCTTATCATGTTTTTGCACTGATAAAACCAATGCTGCCAAGATTTCAAGGAAAACAGGAAGCTGGGACATAATTTTCACAGTTAGGGGTTCTGATAAAGTTTTCATTTCTAAAATATTTAGAGAAATGAATGAAATTTATAAGTTTGCAATTCATTCCCCAAATGATAAATGGTCAGAGGACATTAGGAGGCAGTTTTCTAATGAAGCAATTATAGCAATATATGATTATATTAAAAAAAGTTCCAAATCATGATCAATTAGAGAAATGAAAATCAACACACCTATCGGGCTTGCTAAGATGACCAAAAGGGAAAACGAATGATGCTAAAATGTTGGTAGGATGCTTAGGATATTAATGCCTGGTTGGTGGAATTGTGAAGGAATCCAATAATTCTGTAGAGCAAATATAGAACTATGCCCAAAGAACAATAAAAAGGTCATATCCTTTAAGCCAACAATACCAATACTAGGCTTATATCCAAAAGAAATCATAAAAAATGAGAAAAGTCCAAAATATTCATAGAAGTTCTTTTTTGTCATGTCAAAGAATTGAAATGTGTGGGGTTACCCATCAAGTTATATATGAGAATTTTAGGGAGTACTGTTGTTCCATAGGAAATCATGAATGGTCAGATGCTAGAGAAGCATGAAATAAGTTATAGGAATTGATGCTGAATGAAGGGAGCAGAGCCAAGAGTACATTGTACACATCAACATCTTGAGTTGATTAACTCTGATGGACTCAACATTTCAGAGAGCTAGGACAACCCTAGGAGACCTGTTATGGACAATGCTATCCAAATCCAGATGAAGAAAAATTAAAGTATCTGAATGAACACTAAAAATTTCTCTCATTTTTTTCCTTGTTTTCCATGGTTTTCATTCAATTATCTTTGTCCTAATTCCTCATACAGAAAACGACTAACATGTACACATGTTAAAACGCAAAGGTACATGCAATATGCTCACTAGACTATTGACTGCTGTGGGGAGGGGAGTGGGAAGGGAGGGTGGAAGCACATGATGCAAACTGTACTTATGCATGTGGATTAATGTTGAAAAATTTTCATAGCATGTTATTGAAAAAATAAAAGAAAATACCCATTAAATAAAAAGTAAAAGAGAAAGTTGCTTAATTCTTTTTGACCTTGATTTCTTCTTTAAAGAACAGAATAGAGGCAGCTAGGTGGCACAGTAGAGACAGAAGGACATGAATTCAAGTCCAATTTCAGACATTTAATAATTCCCTGACTGGGTAAACATGAGGAAGTCCCTTTACCTTTTTGCCTTGCAAAAAATTAAAATAAAATAAATAAACTTTTAAAAATAAAATAAAGGAACAGCTACGTAGTGCAATGGATAGAGCACAAGCCCTAGTTCAAATCTAACCTCAGATACTTAATAATTACATAGCTATGTGGCCTTGGGAAAGCCACTTAACCCCATGGCCTTACGAAAACCTAAAAATAAAATAAAATACACAGAGTGATAGCACCTATCTCTCAGGGTTATCATGTAGCTAGATCATTTATATAAGGATAGAGTACCAGCCCTGAAATCAGAAAGGTCTGAATTTAAATCCAGCCTCCGACAGTTGCTAGATTTATGACTGGGCAAGTCACTTAACTCTGTCTTAATCCATTGAAATAGAAAGTGGCTAACCACTACAGTATCATTCATGAAGACATGAAGAGTAAGGCACCACTGAACAGCAATTTAGTGTTATTATTGGTATCAAATGTAATAATAGTTGCACGCATTTTTCCTTTCCACATTGTGACTTTCCCCTTCATGGTTTTGGGTAGGCATAATCAAATTAAATAAGAATTTGGGTTTCATGGGAGCCTCAAACAACATGTGAAATCCAACAGATGGCTAAAAAATGTTTAAAAACTCAATAATATATAAAATATATGTATATTATTTTATAATAACATTTTATTTTTGGTACAATAATATTTCCAACTACTCTGGTACAAAGGGAAGGCCAATAATTTTGAGAGGAAGTCTTAGATCTCAGGAACATTGTACCCCTAGCCCCCATAATACAGAACAGATATAGATAAAGCACTTAGTACTATCCCTAGAATATAATAAGCAATATATAAGTGTGAATCATTATTATAATTGTTATATAATGAACAAAGGAGTCACTTCTATGCTAATTTTAAATCAAATACTTTGATAGCTCTTCAGATACTAAACTCTTTTTTCTACAAATTTTTTTTTTGCTGTAATGCTCTCATATGTACACAAACCTTTGTTTCCATCTCTCATGAACCCCAAACCCATCTGATCTTCTTTTTCCCTAATTAAAATCTGACTAGGGAAAATAAACTATATCAATTATTTTTACTTTGGTTTGAATTTAATTAAGGTCAACTTGCCCAGGGATGTTTGTATATTAATTTTTAGGTCTTATTACTTATGTGATAAATTATTGCTTTTGCTATTAAAGACATATATCTGTTTACAAATCTGAAGGTTATTTTAGATAAAAGACAGAAACTTTCTCAAGGCCATAAAAAGCACATATCAAGAAGAATACCACAAATCCAGAATTTTATCTGCTGTGAGAGGTAAAAAATGTGTTTTTATTTCAATGAAGCCTTATAAATTTACTAACTTCATAGAATAATTCTTCTACAATGGAATAATATGAATAGATTCTCATCTTTTATCAATCAATTTAATAATATCTATTTCAATGATACAGAAGATTTGTTCAGATTATACTTTTAAATATTCAGAAGGAAAAGCAAACACTGGACCTTTAAAAGTGATATCTTTGACAAAATCATACATGGAAGAAAATAAATTAATTGATTATGGGAAGGTAATAGAGTTCTGGAAAGTAAAAGAATCCAATTCCCCCAACAAACAGTAAAACTAAAAATACACAAAAAAAACAACAATAAAGAAAACAAGAGAATCAGTAGGAAACTTCTCTCAATATCAGGATTTTATAAAAAAGATGCCAGAATCTTGCAAATGTCCAGAGACAAGTGAGAGTATGTGGAAAATATCATTAAAAGTAGTTCACTCTTTGAAGCCAACCCATATTTGGAAACACCATTTAAAATAAGAGGACTCATCCTTCATTGGCTCATTAGGAGAAGGGGTCAGAACAGAGTTCAGTGCAACACCAGGCAAATCAAAGGCATTCTCTAAATCACTGGCAATTGAAGCATTCAGACCATTGCACCATATGAGTGCTGACTCAAGTATCATATTTGTATCTGCTATGAGACACAGAAAATGATCCCTGTACTTCATTCTCAAAAAATTGTATTAAGAAACAGAAAAAGAATAGTCACACCAATCAGGGGTCCCAACTCTACATCTAGGCAACCTAGATCAGATTTCCAACAGGATGTAAGACCAGATAGTTAGGAACTGTAGTATATTCCAAGTATAATCCCCTGATCTAGAAATTAAGATTGGAACGATGCAAAACACCCCCCCCCAAACATCCTTCATAATTAAGATATACTGAAACAAAGCCTAAAAGCTAAATTCAAAAGATGAAAGCAAACCCTTAAGTTTGAAGTTGGTCAAAGAATAAATAAAGCCTTAGTCATAAATGGTTAAATAGGATCTGGAAGGAATAAAACAAGAACCAAAACGGAATATTTAGGGAGGTGAGAATGCTGTGGAACAAATGCTAATAAATTTTATGAAGAATTGAGCTCCTAAAAATCAGAATTGACTAGAGAGTAAAAATAATTCCATGAAATCATAAATATGAATAGAAAAAATTTAAGACAGAAAATATATATAATAAAAAATAAAATTAAAAAGTGGATAAAAGAAACAAGGAGCAGATTTTTAATGACTGCATTAGATAAATTTTCATATAAGAATATAAAAATTAGGACTTCCAGCCAAGGTGGAATAGAGAAGCCAGGCACTGTCCAAAGCTCTCCTGGAATTACCTCAGAACTAACATGAATCAAGCCTATTAACAGAATTTGAATCCAAAAAATCCAGGAAAGAACTATGAAGAACATCTATCAACAAGGTCTGTCTCAGGGGAGTGTGGGTGAACTGGGCGCAGAGAGCAGAAAGTCATCTCAGGGATAGGGGTGGGACTTGGACAGTAATTTGAGAACAGCTGTGTCATCTTTGGCTGTGAAAGGGGAGGACAGGAGAGCTCCAGCGAGACTGGAGGGAGAGTTCCAGCACATTGGGCATGAGAGTTCCAGAGTACAGCTAGACACAGATATTGGATGATCTGGAAGACCAGAGCTGCAAGCCCAATATTTTGAGTGGAGGCCTCATGTTTCCAGTTGAGTCCATTCCCCCCTATCCAATTGGTAAAAAGTGATTCTTTCCAGAATGAGCATGGTAATGACCTGCCACACATATCCTTGTCACAGGCTCATGTGTGGGCAGCAGATCTCCATCAGTGTTGATTGAGGGAAAAGGAGGTTAATTTTATAGCCTGAGGGCCCAGCCCATATTGTTACAGGATAATCTGGATCCTATTGTGCCCCCCAACCCCCTAGGCCTAGGGAATGGGCCATTTATCAAGGTCATAAACATGTCAGAAAAAAGCTACTAACCAGCCACGTGGAGTTACTAAGGCCAGTGAACAAAGTCTCTAGGAATTTCAAAACCAAAGTCTATGAGCAATGCCTGCCTTCAGCAAAAGATCCTAGAAAAATGAAGAAAAGCCATCAGAAAGGAAAATCCATTGAAAACTACCTTGAAGGCAAAGATTCTAACTCAGAGAGATCTAGAACTTCTGAGGACAATAAAAATGGGTTTCCAGCCCAAAAAAGATTTCTTAGAATTGATCAGGAAAGAGTGTAAAAATCAATTGAAAAATATGGGAAAAGAAACTCAAGAGAAAATTAACACTTTGCAAGAGAAAATTGTCATCTTGAAATAAGAAATGAAAATTCAATTGGACAAGAGCAAAAAGAAAATAAGTCTTTCAAAACCAAAATTGGACATGTAGAAACTCATTCAAAAATAGAATTGACCAATTGGAAAAGAAGTTGCCAAAGGTAAATGAAGAAAATTTGTTTCTTAAAAAAAAGATTGGAATCTGTGGAAAACAATGACTTCATGAGACAAGAAGAATCTGTTAAATAAAACCAAAAAAAATATGAAAAAAATAGAAGAAAATGTAAAATACCTCATTGGCAAAACTACTGACCTAGAGAATAGATGCAGAAGAGACAACTTAAGAATTATGGGATTCAGGGCAGCTAGGTGGTATAGTGGATAGAGCACTGGCCCCGGAGTCAGGAGTACCTGAATTCAAGTCTGGCCTCAGACATTTAATAATTACCTAGGTCTTTGGCCTTGGGCAAGCCACTTAACCCCATTACTCTGTAAAAACTAAAAGACAAAATCAGGGGGCTACTTGAAAACACTGAGGAAAAAAACCCTGGATCATTACTTCAATATATACTGAAGGAGAATTGACCTGATATCATAGAATCAAGGACAAAATAACTATTGAAAGAATACATCAATGCCCTCCTAAAAGGGATCCCCAAATGTAAAACCAAGGAATACTATGGCCAAATTCTAGAACTCTCAGATAAAGGAGAAAATAGAGTAAGTAGCCAGAAAGCAACAACTTTAATACCAAGGAGCCGAAATAAGGATTACATAGGACCTGACTGCAACAACATTAAGGGAACAAAGGGAAAGGAATATGATATTGCAAAAAGTAAGGGAGCTTGGAATGCAGCCAAAAATTTATTATCCAGCAAAACTGAACCTTCTCTTCCAGGGGAAAAGATGGACATTTAACAAAATAGGAGAGAGACTTCCAACTTTGCCTGAAAAAAAGGCTAGAGCTAAATAGAAAATTTGGGCTTCAAACAGGAGATTCAAGAGATACATGAAAAGAAAATAAAAGGACAAAAAATGTTATCTAATAACAGGAAACTGGCTATATCCCCACCTGGGTGAAAAATTCTCATAATTCTTGAGAATTGTAACTCTATTAGAGAGAATATATACTCAGCCAGAAGTAATGGACACTCATGACTTGTCTGTGACTATGATAGAATAATTTAAAAATTATATCTCATTTAAAAGGAGTAAAGAGACAGGAAAATGGAGGAGACTGAATGGGGTAAATTATATTATATGAAGAAGTAAAAAAATAAACAAAACTTATTACAATAGAAGGGAAGAAAGGAGGAGATGAGAACTGCCTGGATGGCTCAAAGAAGGATTAACATAAACACAGTCAGTTACATTAAGAAATTTAGGGGTGACTAGGTGGCATAGTGAATAAAGCACCAGCCTTCGAGTCCAGAGTACCTGGGTTCAAATCCGGTTTCAGACACTTAATAATTACCTAGTTGCATGGCCTTGGGCAAGCCACTTAACCCCATTTGCCTTGAAAAAAACCCATAAAAATAAATTTATCTTTACTTTCAAATATTAAAAAGGGGATGGAGGAGGCGGAAATTAGAAACTGACAGAAGGAAGTGAAGGAAGAAGGAACCAAAGGAATGAGGAAAGAAAGGGGAGGGTAGTTGGATATAAGATGGAAAACACACTGAAGGAGGTAGTATTCAATAGCAAAATACTGGGCAGTATGGTTACGTGGGGAAAAGGGGAAAATTACAGAGAAAAGATAACATGGGGGGGGCAATAAAGAGTTAGTAATTAAAACTTTGAATGTGAATGGCATGGATTCTCCTATAAAACATAAATGAAAAAAGTGTATTGAAGACCAGAATCCTAAAATATGCTGTTTACAAGAAACTCATTTGATGACAAGATACATATTGAGTAAAAGTAAAAAGTTGGACAAGAATATATTATATTTCAACTGATGTATAAAAAAAGCAGGGGTAGCAATCCTTAACTCAGTCAAAAAATTCTCTATATCATTACTGATTAGAGAAATGCAAATTAAAGCATCTCTGAAGTACCCCCCATACACACACACACACCTGTCAGATTGGCCAATGTGACCAGAAAAGACAATGATCAAGGTTGAAAGGTATGTGAGAAATCTGGGTCACTAATGCATTCTTGGTGGAGCTATGAATTGATCCAGCCTTTCTGGAGAGTAATTTGTAATTATGCCCAAAAGGCAATTAAAATGCTTATTGTTTGATACACAAATACTATTACAGGTTTTATACCCTGAAAAGATCATGAAAATTGGGTGAAAACCCCACATATACAAAAAAAAAATTCATAGCAACTCTGTAGTGTCAAAGAATTAGAAATTGAGAGAATGTCCATCAATTAGGAATAGGTGAACAAATTGTGTTATATGCATGTGATGGAATACTATTTTTCCATTAGAAACCAGATGGGATGTGATTTCAGAGAAGCCTGGAAAGATGTTCATGAGCTGATGCTGAGAGGGGAAGAACCAGAAGAACATTGAAAACCCTACCATCAACATGGGGGTGATGATCAACCTTAAGCAACTTGCTCATTTTATCAGTGCAAAAATCAGGGACAATTTTAGGGTATCTGTGATAGAGAATCCCATCTGTAACCAGAGGAAAAACTGTGGAGTTTAAACAGATATCAAAGAGTATTACCTTCTATTCTTTTTTAAAAAAATGTTGTTTATTTACTTCAAGATTTTGTTATCTCTAATATTTTATTTTTTCCTCAAGGAATTGTTTTTTCTCTCTCACCACTTTCAATTTTGATCAATGATAGCATGAAAATAATGTGAAGATAATCAGATTGCCTTTTCTGTGGGGGTGGAGCAGAGGGGAGGGAACAGAGGATGTCAGAAAAAAGTGTAAAATTAAACACCTTACCAAAAATGATAGGTAGAAGCTATTTTTGTATATGATTGGAAAATATATAAAATATTTATATAATGCAATAAAAAAATAAAAAATATTTCCAAAATAATAATAATAAGGAATAATGGAAAATAGTATTTTGCCCAAAAATTTGACCACAAAGCAAATATATATATATATGAAGTGGAAGACTATTAATTAAACATATAACATACTTAGATTAGAAGAGTATAATTATTTGAAGAATCTAACATAAATAAATAAAATGAATCAACCATTTGTGAAAAGCTATTAAAAATAAATTAAAATCAATAGGTGAATTTATTTTTTAGATAATAATAATTAATTCTAACATTAAATAAATTTTCTGCATGACAAATGATGACACCTTTCCAAATTTTTCTGTCACTTATAAAATAATGAGAGGTAAAATTCAGAAAGTATATTATTGGCAAACATCCCTAATATTGGAGAAAATATTGTGGAAAACAAGCTAGAATAATATCAAAATATTGGATATTATGACTGGGTTAGATTTATAGCAAAAATGAAAATCTGGTGCAATCAAAGAAAAAAGTCAGGAATAAAATAAGCCTTATTAAATAATTGCTGCTTTTCTATCAATAATAAAGAGCAAAATTTATAGCTAATTTAGAAAATTTGAATTTTTCCTAGTAAAAGGAGGCCTATTATCACTGAAGTCATTCAACATACTGCTAAAAATGCTAGCTATAATGAAAAGAAAATTGAATACTAAGAAAAGAATGAATATTGAGGAAATAAACATACAACAGTAATACAAAACTCTCTAGAGAACCAAAGTAGACTAAAAGTTAATTAAAACAATAATTTTATCAAAGTAATACTGAATTTAAATTGAAAATAACTGTAAAATATTCACATAAACACAAATAAGTGTTATGAAATTAGCAAAGACAACTACATAAAAGCTTCTACAAAATATTAAATATATAGTCTTAAATAAATGGTTCAAAAGTAATTGTTCATGAGCAAGCCAAGCCAATAAAATAAAAAACAAAATAAAATGCTAAATAAATTCAGTTTTAGTGCCAAAGTAATCAGATTACAAATGGACTTCATATGGTACAAATGTAAATATTAAAAAATTTCCCTGGAGTTAGATATTGAAGAATAATAAAAATGAAAAATCAAAGTGTAGCTAGCTGGTGCATTGAATAGAGAGCACCAGCCCTGGAGTCAGGAGGACCTGAGTTCAAATCCAGCATCAGGCTTTTAATAATTGCTTAGCTGTGAGACCTTGGGCAAGTCATTTAACCCTATTGCTTTAAATAAATATATTTTTTTAAATATGAAAAAAGTGGGACTAATAGTATCTACTCTATGATTATGTTTCAAAGCACTAACTGCTAACATGATCTGGCAGTGTTTAAACAAGAGAAATGTCAGTCACTGAAAATGAATGAGGTAGTATCTCAGAGACATGTTAATTAGCATTTATATACTAAATTACCTGTTCATATCTTTCACTCACATATGAACTGAGGAATGACTTTCATTTATTTTAATCTGGCTCAGTTTCTATACATTTTAAAAATAAAATCTTTATCAGAATATATTTTTGCATTTTTCTTATTCTTTAGATATCAGTCTATAGTATTCTTTCTTAATTTCATCTATCCATGATCTACCTAAGTGTCAGAAAAATTTGGAAAGGTCTTTTCATGCATTTATAAAATAACATATTTTTGAGATTAATTATTCTAACAATGATAAAACACGTTTGTAAACTCTTCAGATCTTCTGACTTCTTTTGATTTTGTGTCTTGATTTTTTCTGTCTCCATAATAGATTTTCACAGTCAGTTTTTTTTTTTTTTATTATTTGCTCATTTTTTTCCAGGTCATTTCTTGAATGGAATTTTATGTTAAACTTGGGCTCTCTTCCTTCACTTGGAGTTAGGGAGGGGGATGCTTCTTCTTTAAGAGTCAGGCTTTTTTTTTCTGTCATTCTAGAGGTTTAGAAGTTTGCAATCTTTCCAAGGCTGTATGATCTGGAGAGATGAGTTCACTGTTCTCTTGATCTGCACCTTGATCTTTATCCAGGAAGGACCCCCGATTATTTGAGACTGCAAACAATACTAGTCTTCATCCTTTGGGTCTAGAAGTAAAACTGCTCCTCTGTGTCCTTGATCCCTTGGGGTCAAACGTGATACTGTCTTTTAGGGCTTCCACTATCTCTTGATTGAAAATGCACTTCCCTGTCCTTGAACTGCTTCCCAGAATGGTTCTAGGCAATGGAATTGTCAAAAAAAAAATTGCTATTTATGGCTCCCATTACCTCTTCACCAAAAGTTCTGCCAAACAACATCTGCTATTATATTTAATGCTAAGGAATCATTACCCTGTGATATCTTTCTGACAGTCATCAGATCCCCTTATCATTGTCAGCTTGAAACTCTCAAAACTGTTGCTGCTTCTGTTACCACCTCTTACTTGATAGTAATTAATAAGCAGAAAGATATTTAATTAAATTATTTCTTTTGTAGTATCTACTTTTTCCTTCCTTAAATATTTATTATCTTGAAAACAGATTTATATTGATAATTTCCTTTTATGTCATAGTTCTTTCTAGTTCTTCTACTTCAAGATGCAAAATAGTTCCCTTTTATAAATGTGAAAACTGACAACTAAAACAATGAGAGGACTTGACTATAAATCCTGTCCTTGTCATCTATCTTTCTTTGCAAAGAGGAAAAACTTTTTATTGTTGATTTTACAAACCATAACTCTGTGTGTGTGTATGTTTTCCCATTACTCCAAGTTTAGCTTCAATTTAGTGAATTTTTTATTTCTGATTCAGTTTATTTTTCCATGCTGTTATAAAATTGCATATATTTCTTGAATTTCTTCATCTCTTACTATGCAATAATATTCCATTACATTCCTATAGCATAATTTGTTCTTCCATTTCTCCAATTTGTGGGCAAATATTTTGTTTCTAGGTTTTTAGTATTAAACATACACCCAATTCTATCAAAACTTTGTGTATTTTTGATCATTTTTAACCTCCTTGAAGCAGAAATAACAGATTGTTTGAGTCAAAGGTATGGAAGGTTTAGTCACCTCTATATCATAATTTCACTTTTTTTCTGAGCAATAAAACCAACTCATAGTCTCACAGAGGAACCTAGGTAGAGGAATGGATAGACTTCTATGTTTAGATTTGGAATACCTGAGTTCCAATTCAGACATTAATTAGCTGTGTAATCCTGAATAAATAATTTAATCTCTATTTGTCTTAGATTCCTCAACAATAAAAAGAGAATAATGGTAGCTCCTAAGTACAAGAGTTATTGTGGTGATCATATGAGATATTTTTCAAGCACTTAGCACAATTATCATTACATAGGCAATGTTAAATGAATTTTTCCTTCATTCATCCCCATCAATTTTTCAGAAGTGAATTCACACAGGACCTCTATGATATACTATTTCTATTTCAATCATCTTTGCCAGTCTGATAAGAGCTGCAAAATGAAACCTCAAAATTGATTTACTTCCTTTTCCTTTATTTTTGATGCTTCAGAAAATGAAAAGAAATTGATGAATTTTGATCTGCATCAATAAAGAAAAGAAAAAGGAGCTGCATTATTATATAAATTTAATTTACATGAAGTGAATTAAATACACCCTGTAATGCAAGTCTGCATCAGACATTTTTCCACATTTACAGGCAATAAATATAGACAGATAGATTAGATAGATAGATAGATAGATAGATAGATATAGATATAGATATATGACCAACATATCATGATATAGAATACATGAATCCATTTCCCCTTCCATAAACCTCAAATCTCATATTTATTTCTTATTATGATTATCTCACAATACTGAGCATGATTTTATCAAATCTTTTAATCACACTTGGAGATAGTCTATTCATCCTTCTTAGACCAGAAGTTCTGATGAAGAAGTTTTAGTTGACCTTCCTTACATTCATGGTCAGTTAAAATATTCATTTGACATATATATATATATATATATATATATATATATATATATATGTATGTATGTATGTATACACACACACACACACATTCCTTATGATGTGTTTGCCTCCCGACGAAGTAGAAAGAAGAAAAGTTATGTCATCTAATATAATCACACTTATGTCACAAGTTTTCCAGCCAAGTACTTATCCATTTTATTTATTCATTTTCGAATTAATTAAAAATCTTGCCTCAAGATTAGCACTCAATCGATAGCTTAGCTGGATATAAGGAAAAATCATATTCAGATCCGATTGTTTCCATAGCAACCATCTTACATGCATCTGCACTCCAATCCTGATTGCCTTCTTTTAAAGAAATCCTAGTCCATTTCCAGCTACTATATAAAGACACTATACTGTACTTCCTGGGGGTTTAAAAGATTTTCAAGAGTGACTTTAAATAAGCAATTCTTTTGGTTTACAAACTAACTTTAGAACTTTATCCTCATAAAAGATGGGAATGCATTGAGCTTACAAGATGAGATCACAGATGGTCTAGAATTTTCAAGTACTTTACCATGCTCTCATTTTAGTGTGTTAAAAGTGTATATAGTCATCAGATTTTCCTCTATTTGATAAAGCTTGGGAGGAAAAATTGAAGCCAATTTCTTTTCCGGGAGTGTACATAGAACTATACATACACAATTGTGATAAATGTATGATAAAGATAGTTAGCAAAATGCAGTATTCATATACAGATATTTATAAAAATTTAAAGCATAAACACATTTAGTTCAAAATGCTTAAGGGGTACATGTCACTTGAGACTTGGAAACCATTTGACCAAGAAATGCTACTGAACAGGTGGTTACAACAGATTGCTACTGTCTGTGAAAAAAGAAAGAGGCTAGAAAGAAAAAAAAAATTCAAGGGAGTATGCTGACAGAATTTAATGTAGGCGAAAACAAGCTTGGTCAAAAGAGTGAGTTATCAGAACAAATAAATAATAGCTTCAATTACTCCATAACACTATGAGATTGAGGAAGGTTGAAGGGCATAGATCACAAAAATGAGAAAGGAAGATGTCTCTCAATATTATTGCCTATTATATAGTTTTATATTCTCTTTATATTTCATAACAAAAAAATGCAAATTATCTTCAATATAGAACATCTTATCAATATATAAAATCTCTACCTTTTTTTTTAGGTTTTTGCAAGGCAAACAGGGTTAAGTAGTTTGCCCAAGCCCACACAGCTAGGTAATTATTAAATGTCTGAGAACGGATTTGAACCCAGTTACTACTGACTCCAGAGCTGCTGCTTTATCCACTACGCCACCTAGCTGCCCCTAAAATCTCTATCTTTTTAAAAATACTTTAAAAGTATTATCTGGCCAAGATGACCAAGAGAAGACAGACACAGTTCTAAAATCTGCTTATCTTTCCCCATATATGAAATAAACCTCTTAACAGAAATCTGATTAACAAAACCCAGAAAGAAAAGCTAGGAGAAAGAACATCTCCCTCAGGATTTGTCTTCGGCAGTTTTGGCTGAGTCTGGGCATGGAGGGTGGACTCTGACGGGAGCATGGCACAGAGAGAGCCTGGGAGCCCAGGTCAGCAGCAGATCAACCTGATTAGCAACAAGGTTGGAGCCCTCGAGCCTGAGGGCCTGAGAACTGGGCCTGCTTGATCAGCAGCAGGGCTAGAGTTTGGTTGACCAGGGCCTTGGGTCAACTAGGCAGTAGATGCATTGGTGTTGGCACTGACCATCTGGAGCTTGCTGACAGGACTAGGGGGAGAATTCCAGTGCAGATATCATCCCTGGTCTCCTCTGGTCAGGAGGAACTCTGGGCCCATGCCTCCATTTCCTCCATTTCAACTGAAGCCTCTTCCCAAAACAAACAGGATTACATACCTTCTGCCCCAGGCACAGGTGTGTGAGCAGCAGTTTACCACCATAGCTGAAAATAGGGAGAGTGATGACCTCACCCCAGGGTATAGTTCACCACTGATTGGAAACAAAATTATTTAACAACTTCAATCACTACCTGCAGGGCAAGGAAGAGGGTCTCAATCAAGGTTACAGAAACTCCAGAGAAAGCAACCAGCATCCCCTACTGGCCAGCTGGAGATAGCTGGAGATATTACACTCAGTGAGTAAAGCCTCTAGGGATCCCAACACCAAATCTTTATAAACCAGCCCCCCCAATTTAAGGTATTAGCAAATGAAGAAAGATCAGCCTAAAACTGGATCCATAGAAAAATTCTTGGAAGGAAAAAGACCCTAACTCAGAGAGATCTAGAACCTCTGAGGAGAATAAGACCTGGTTTCCAGCACAGAAGACTTCCTTGAAGAAATAAGGAAGGAGGTTAAAAATCAATTGGAAAATTTGGGGGAAAATACAAGATATTAACAACTTGTAACAAGGAAACAAATCATTGGAAAATACAATTGGACAAATACAAAATGGAAACAATTCTCTCAGATCCTCAATTGGACAAATACAAAAATAAGAATAACTCTCTTGGATTCTCAATTGGACAAATACAAAGTAAGAATAATTCTCTCAGTTTCTCAATTGGGAAAATACAAAAAGTAAATACTTCTCTCAAAACCTCAATTGGTCAAATGGAAAGCTCTTTTAAAAATAGAATTGACCAATTGGAAGAGGAATTGCAAAAGGTTAATGAATAAAACTCCTGTTTAAAAAAAAAAAAGAATGGAGTCTGCAGAAACTAATGGCTTCATGAGACATCAAAGGCCTGTTAAATGAAACCAAAAAAATAGAAAAAATGGAAGACAATGTAAAATACCTCATCAGCAAAACCACTGACACATAGAATAGATTGAGAAGGGATAACCTGAGAATTATTGGTCTTGCTGAGAACATTGAAGAGAAAAAAAGCCTGGACCTAATATTACAGAACTTACTGATGGAAAAATTGTCCTGATATCATGGAAACAGAAGGCAAAATAGCTATTGAAAGAATACATCAATCCCTACTGAAAACACTAAGGAATGATTTAGCCAAATTCCAGAACTATCAGATAAAAGAGAAAATCATGAAAATAGTCAGAAGGAAACAATTTAAATACCAATTCCTACTAAAACACTGGAGAGTATAGGAATAAATGGACTGTTCCTTAGAATAATAAGCAATATATAACTGAAACCATTAATATGTATTATATGCAACAGGGATAGGCTTCAGGCATTCCCAATAAGATCAGGGGTGAAAGAAGAATGCCCATTATCACCACTAATATTCAATATCATATTAGAAATTTGGGGTTGTCTAGGTGGAGCAGTGGATAGAGCACCAGCATTTGAGTCAGGAGTACCTGGGTTTAAATTCAAACTCAAACACTCGATAATTACCTAGCCATGTGGCTTTGGCAAGCTACTTAAACCCATTGCCTTGAAAAAATCTAAAAAAAAAGAAAAAAAAAAAGAAATGTTAGTCTCAGCAATAAGAGAAGAAAAGAAATTGAAGGAATTAGAATGGGGAAGCAGGAGACAAAATTCTCACCTATTGCATGATGGTATATCCAGAGAATTCCATGAAGTCATCCATAAAACTACTTGAAACAATTTTAGCAAAGTTGCAGGATATAAAATAAACCCTCATAAATCCTCAAATTTTCTATATATGACTTGCAAGATACATCAGGAAGAGCTAGAAAGAGAAAAACCATTCAAATTAACCTAAGACAACATAAAATACCTGTGAGTATATTTTCCAAGGCAGACTCAGAAACTTTTTGAAAACAATTCCAAAACTCTTCTCACACAAATTAAATCAGATTTAAATAACTGGGCAAACATCAACTGCTTATAGATGGATCAAGCTGATATAATAAAAATGGCAATTCTACCAAAAAGTAAACTATCTGTTTAGTGACCTACCAATCAAAATTGCAAAAAATTATTTTAATGAATTAGAAAAAATTATAAGTAAATTCATTTGGAGAAATAAAATATCAGGGATTCAATGACAAAAAGTGCAAAAGAAGGTGGCTTAGCCCTACCTGATCTAAAATTTTATTATAAAGCATTAGTCATCAAAACTGTCTGATATTGACTAAGAAATAGAGTAATGGATCAGTAGAATAGGCTAGGTGCAATAGCAGTAAATGATTATAGTAATCTTTTGTTGGAGAAACCCAAAGAATCTAGCTAATGGTATAAAAACTCTGTCCTTTATAAAAACTGCTAGGCAAATTGTAATTGAGTATGGAAGAACCTCAGATTAAACCAACATGTCACATCCTATACCAAGTTAAGATTAAAATGGATACAGAATTTAGACATAAAAAACAATACTATAAGCAAACCAGGAGATCAAGGACTAATTTGCCTGTCAGATATATGGAAATGGAAGCAGTTTATGACTAAGAAAGAGATGGAGAACACCACTGAAAACAAACTAGATGGTTTTGATTACATTAAGTTAGGAAGCCTTTGCACAGACAAATCCATTGTAGCCAAGATCAAAAGAAATGTATTAAACTGAGAAACAGTCTTTATACCTGTTTCTAACAAAAGACTCATTTATAAAATATACAGAAAAATGAGTGAAATTTTTCAAAAAGAATGCTATTTCCCAATTGACAAATGCTCAAAGGGTAATGCAAAGGCAATTTACAAATGAGGAGATCAATGCAATCCATAGTCACATGAAAAATTGCTCTAAATCATTACTTATTAGAGAAATGCAAATTAAAGCTTCTCTGAGGTACCACCTCACACCTCTCAGTGTATTGGAAGGGTTGTTGGATATTTGGGACACTATTCCATTGTTTGTGGCACTGTGAACTCATCCAACCTTTCTGTAGAGCAATTTGGAATTATGTCCAAAAGGCAACAAAAATGAGCATACCCTTTCCTCCAGCAATACAT
The DNA here is from genome assembly GCF_037893015.1 of Macrotis lagotis. Taxonomy (NCBI): domain Eukaryota; kingdom Metazoa; phylum Chordata; class Mammalia; order Peramelemorphia; family Peramelidae; genus Macrotis; species Macrotis lagotis. The sequence goes on from NC_133664.1 coordinate 168,958,713, forward strand.
CTACTGGATATATACACTGAAGAGATGATGAAAAAGGGTAAAAACATCATTTGTCCAAAAATATTCATACCAGACCTGTTTGTGGTGGCAAAGAATTGGAAATTAAGTGAATGTCCTTCAATTGGGAATGGCTTAGCAAAGTGTGTATATGTATGTCATGGAACACTATTGTTCTAATAGAAATAGGGAGGGATGAGGATTCAGGTAAGTCTAGATAGATTTGCATGAACTGATGCTGAGTGAGATGAGCAGAACCAGAAAACACTGTACACCCTAACAGTAACATGGGAGTGATGATCAATCTTGATGGTATTGATCATTCCATCAATGCAACAATCAAGTACAATTTGGGGTTCTCTGCAATGGAGAATATCATCTGTACCTAGAGAAACAACTATAGAGTTTGAACAAAAACCAAGGACTATTACTTTAAATTTAGAAAAAAAACTGATATCTTATTGCCTGTTCTTGCTATCTCTTATACTTTATGTTTTTTTCTTAAGGATATGATTTCTCTCTCATTGCACTCAATTTGGATCAGTGTATACCATGGAAGCAATGTAAAAACTGGAAAATGCCTTCTGAGTGCGGTGGGGGTAGGGAAGTAAGATTAGGGGAAAAATTTTAAAACTCAAAATAAGTAAATTATTTAAGCAAAAAAAATACTTGTAAAATTGATTTCAATTCTTGTGAGTTTTATTTGGCATGACTGCATGCACATCTTTTCTGATCATTTTGGAATGATAGACATAAAATCCAAGATTGCATTTACCTCTACAAGTCACTGAGAGCATTAATTCAGGATCATATTGCATAGACCTTTTTCTTCAGGAAATCTATTGTACTTACTAGATTTGGGTTTAGTGAATTATTGAAACATATTTTTCTTTTAATACATTTTAATACATTAATACATTTAATACATGTTAGTGATCTGTAAGCTATATTTCCTATTGTATTACTTCTTTATGCTTCCAGAGTTATATCTTATTAGATAAAATATGAAGAATGGAAGACAGTTCTATAAAATATATGAACAGTGCACTCCTTGCATGGAGCCAAGATGGTGGCACAAAGCTAAAAAGGTCTTAGAACACTCCTCAAAACAATTTTTCTAAAGCCTTCAAACAGACCCTAAAGAGACAGATCCCACAAAAATACTGAAGTGAAACAAGTTATCAACTGAAGATATAATGGAGGAATTTCAGAAAAGGTCTATCTCAAATGGGTAAAGGTTATATTCCAGGATAGTCAGGAGAGCTGGGAAGTCATCCAGAGGCTTTTAATCACGGAACAGAATTATTTCTGGCTTAGAAAATCAGCAATACAGTGGCCCAGCATTGTGAATCACAATGCCATCTCAGAAAGCAAAGTGTGAGATCAGGAACACTAGTGAAATAGCTAGGACTGGGTTGGTCAATCCTAACTGCAAGCACCTGAAACAAATCACAGGCAACAACACCATAGGCAAGCAGTAAGCAAAGAACCAGACCCATGGACCCATCACAAAAAACTTGCATCAATATTCCCTGTTTCCCAGGAACAGTATTCAACTATAAAAATGAGCAGGAAAAAGAAACAAACAAAAAGAATGCTATCCATAAATAGCTACTATTTGATAAGGATGATAAAAATGCCATCTCAAAAGACGAAGGCAGTGACAAAATGTTTATTTGCAAAGCCTTAAAAAGGTTTATTACTTGGTCTCAAATCCAAAAACACTTAGCTGAATGTTGATAGCCTCTTGAGTGAGTTATGATTCACTCCAAGGTCAGTTATGACTAAAACAACCTAAGCTCTGGTGACCCTTGAGCTGAAGGCTTTCCATGGAACTCTGATTTCATAACACAACATTGTCATTCGTGGCCTCACTTGTTGATAGCCCTGTTCCTGAACTTCTTGACATGGGTTACATCCTGCCAGATTACATCCTGCCCAAGTTACATCATAGTTTTTATCCTGCATGCTAATTTTGTTTTCTGCTATAAAGAGCTGTTTTATACTACCAATAAACAGCTCTGCTAGTTGTCCTGGTAGCATCCCCACCCGAGTGTGTGTTTCTTTTTTCTCCTAAGATGGATGAATCCTCTCAACAGGGGCACTCAACATTTGAAGCGTTCTTAAAAGGGTGTTGAAAATCAAAGAAGAGAGGCAGAAGAAAAATGAAGGGGAAAAATGAGAATTGTGAAGGAGTATTATGAAAAATTGTCTCAAGAAAAAAATACCTTTAGAATCAAAATTGGCCAAATAGAAAAGAAAAAAATCAACTCCTTTGTAAGTAATATTGAACAAATTGGAAAAGAAAACTATTCCATTAAAAGTCAAAATGAGAGGTAGCTAGGTGGTGCAGTAGATAGAGCACTGAGTCTGGAGTCTGGGGGACCTGACTCAAATCAAGTCTCTGAAATTTAATAATTAGTTAGCTGTGTTACCTTGGGGAAGCCACTTAACTCCATTGACTTATGAAAACAAAACAAAAAATCAAAATAACTATCTGGAAAAGGAATACAACTAATCAAAATCAAAATTAACCAACTGGAAAAAGAAAACAACTTACCTGAAAGTAAAATTAGTTAACTTTAATATGAAACCCATAAGCTAACTAAGACAATAAAACACTGAAACTAGAAATGAACAAATAGAACCTAATGATTTTTGAGATAGCAAGATTCCATTAAAACAAAATAAAAAGGATTAAAAAAAATAGAAGAGAATGTAAAGTACTTCTCAGGAAAAATGACTGACCTGGAAAATAGATTCAGGACAGATAATTTTCAAATTATTTTTCTACCTGAAAGTCACAATTAGAAAATGAGCCTGGAAAATATTTTTCTGGAAGTTATCATGGAAAACTGCACTAATATCCCAATTGTACTTGAAAGATTTCATTGATCACCTCCCAGACACAGATCTCAGAACTTCAAGGGATATTATAATAAAATTTCAGCATTCGAAGCTAAAAGAGAAAATACTCAAATGCTCTGGACCCAGCTCTGGACCTTGGCCACCTATGGGTTAGGAGAGGCCTGGGGGTGGGAACCCGCCCACATGGGTGCTGGGAACGCCCCAGTAACAGGAGTGGCTCCACCCATGAGGGAGGAACAGGGGAGGAGCTCGGGGGAGGAACAGAAGACTAGATAAGGGAGGGGACTGGGGAAGAGGAGAGCTTTTTTCGCTGCTATGTAAGCAATAAAGACCTGCTTGTTAGACTGCAACCGGGTGTTCTGTCCAGTTATTGCCCTCCTTCCCCAAAGGAGGGTCCCTGCGTCCGAAGACCGACGGGTCCATGACGTCTGAAGACCGGGTAAAGGTATGTATCCAGGCGAAGGCTCGGGATAGGTCCCCGAGCAGCTGGCTCCCCGAACAGTGACCGAGGGAATTTCTGCCTGGCCTCCCTTAACAGGGAGAAGAGCTGGACAGCCTCAGATTAACTTGAGATTAATCTGGGACGAAGTTATAGGGCAGGGAATGGGTTTTCCCCTGATTAGACCCGAAGAAAAGGCAGTTCTAGCTTGTCAGTTATATAAATTAGGCAAGCGGCATCAATTTAAGCCACATATTAAGCACTGCTGTGAATTTGTAGATAAAGTGTGGGGGTTCTCCCCTTGGTTAGAACATTCGGGGATTACCAAAGACAACTGGGAGACAGTTGGGCAACAGTTGGCTTCTTTTGATGAGTCATGCCCTGGAATCCTAACTGACCAGGACTTCTCCTTTTATTCTCTCATAAATACAATGTTACAGGGGGGGTCCTCGTCCCTGTGGGCGAGAAACAATTGGCACACAAGTGGGAGAATCATTAAGAGAATCTTCTGAGGAGGAGGGTTGTAATAATCCTCCTCCGATTTATCCTTGGGCAGAACTTAGAGAAACTTACAAGAAACATAATAAATATGGAGCTAGGAAGAATATGGAGGAAGTTAGAATCAGGGTTGTGACGCAGCAGAAATTAAGACCCAGGACTGTGGCGCAGCAAACATTGAGAAAGGAGGAAATGTTTAGGCCACTTATGTCATCTACCACCCCTATTTTGGGGGTGGGAGGCCACCAAGGGGCTAGAAAAGCAGAGCGTCATTTAAGATGGAGTTATGAAGGACAAAGTGGTTTTATTTGTCCCTTAAAGATTACGGGACTAGGCTCTGCCCTGTGGGGTAGAGATTTGTTACATCAGTTACAATTGGATCTTACCACCCCTGAACATTTGGCAACAAACTCCTAGGGGCTACTGTTATGATGAGCTGCCCAAAGATTACTTGGAGGAGTGATAACCCTGTGTGGGTGGAACAGTGGCCCCTTTCTACGGAGAAGCTCACCGCATTAAAAGATATAGTTAAGGAATTATTGTTACAACACAGAATTGAGCCTACCACCAGCCCTTATAATTCTCCAGTATTTGTAATAAAAAAGAAAGCTGGCACCTGGAGAATGCTTATTGACTTACGGGCGGTGAATAAAAGAATGGTCCCTATGGGCCCGCTACAGACGGGTCTTCCTTCTCCTGCCTTTATACCTAGAGAATTTGTTATAAAGATAATAGATATTAAGGATTGTTTTTATAGCATTCCCCTTCACCCTGAGGATAGGGATAAATTTGCATTTTCGGTACCATCAAAAAAAAATTTTCAAAGCCCGTCAATCAGGTATCAGTTTACTGTATTACCTCAGGGAATGGCCAATAGTCCAACTATGTGCCAAGCATATGTTGCAGCTATTGTTCACCCGCTGCGCAGTAAGTACCCCAAGGCCATCATAATCCATTATATGGATGATATTCTCATGGCTACTAAGCAAGCCACGGAGCTAGAAGGATTAACAAAAGAAATGCTCCTTTCCTTGAGTAAATATGGGCTTCAAGTGGCTCCTCATAAGATACAAGATACTAGCCCTTATCAATACCTTGGTCACACCCTTAGTGAAGGGAGGGCATCTAGAATACCCCCAAAAGTGAATTTAGAGAAATGTAGTACCCTTAATGATTTCCAGAAACTTATTGGTTCCATACAATGGATACGTTCTACAGTTCCTATTCCTGATGATTTGATGTATCCTCTTTATGATATCCTGAAAGGAGATTCCACATTGACCTCACCCCGGTATTGGACCCCAGAAGCCAAAGAGGCCATGACACAGATTTTGTCCAGGTGTCATGAGTCTATAGTTCAATTTGATCCTGAGCAACCTATATTTGCTACCATTTTAAATCAAAGGTCACATATTGGTTGTCTCTATCAAAAGCAAGGTGTCATAGAATGGCAATATTTCCAGAGAAGTAAAAGAAGCATCCCTTGTAAATTTACGATGCTGGCCAATTTATTCCTAGCTATGTCTGATCGTTGTCTTTGTATGTTTGGAAAATATCCTGTTTTAAATATTTGTGCTTCTGAAGGTGCTCTTTGTTATTTTACTGACTCTATCCCTGAATGGGCTGATAGCACATCTTTTAACCTGTTTTTCCACTTGTGTAGTTCCTACAGCCATAAAAACAGATAATGGCCCTGCATATTCTTCCAAGGCATTTGCAAACTTTTGTCAAGAATTTTCCATTTTACACAAAACTGGAATTCCATATAATCCCACTGGTCAGGCCATAGTTGAACGTGCTAACCGCACCCTTAAAACCCTCCTCATTAAACAAAAAGGGGGAGTCAGTGGTCGTGGCCACCTTATATATACACAATTAGCACAGGCCGTATACAGCATGAATTTTCTTCAATTGAGAGATGATGGTACCTCCCCAGCTTTGCGTTTTTTTCGCAGGAACTTCACAAACACTCCACACACACGCAACTAGCCATCCCTCTCCCTGCCCAATAGGCAACCGAGTACTGTGGAAAAGCCCAGATGGCCAATGGCATGGCCCAGGCTCAGTAATTATAAATGGACAAGGGTATCTTTGTATTTAACCAGATCCAAATCCGGATGGCAAAGAAAAGGAGAAACCAGTTTGGGCTCCAACCAAGTGGGTCAGAGACCTCGGAGCAAAAGCGTGAGGTGATTGATCTTGCTTTCAATATCATAAATTTTGCTTTCTCACTTTATGAGTAATTCCAAATTCAGGATCTTTACCAACGACAAGAATATTTGGCATCTGTATTGCAGAACTTGACCCAGCAATCATCCATGTGGACCACCCAAAATCATATAAATTGGGCACTTCAAAAGGAAATAGATGCTTTGGCCCCTGTAGTAGTTTACATTGGGAATGAGCTTGCTTACCATGAATTGATAACCCAAATTCCTTGTCACTATAGATATAAACCATTGTGTGTCACTCCATTACAGGTAAATCTTACCAACTCTTCTTTTGTTGGTTCATGGCTTCGGATACGGGCTGCATTACAGGGTACACTACTATCTCATAATGCTTCATCAGACATTCATCAGTTAGCCTTATTGCTTCAAGAACTGAGAAATATTTCGACTGATTTTTCAAATCATCAAACTGCTGCCTTTAATATTGCTAATTATCTCGAGCTTTTACAATTTTTACAGTGGTTATTCAGCTGGATAGGTCCTGTTGCCATATTATTTCTCCTTTGTATTTTTGGCCCCTGCTTTATACGGCTTTTAATATCCCTAATGAAGACTGCCTTGATCAACATCAAGGCAGATACCATGTCTCTTATTCATCGCACTCCTCCTTCAGCACCAATATAAATATTTATTATCCACCGTTTTGCATCTCATCTTTCCTGGTGAAAGCGACTGCAGGCAGCGCTTTCTCTAAGGATTGAGGCCTTCTGCCAGAACTGTCCTATATTACCGCAAAATAGGAAGAAGAATGCACATCACCAGTGCTTGTACTTATAACTACATTTTTTGTGTGCTAGAATAGTTAATATTATATTTTATAGAGTTATTTAAGAATGTATTCAAATTTTATATTAATTGGTTATTTAAAAATTCTTAATAAATTTATATAAGAGGTTCCTCAAGACATTCTAATTGATTCTAAAAGTTATTTTTTCTTGACTGGTCTTATGTGTAGTTAAACTTCAATGAGACATTTTCACATCTCTCTACTGGCCTGGAGGGATAGGAAAATGTTCCTATATTCTGGGATTGATGCCGGCCAGGGCATCAATCACAGCTTGGTTAAAAATGATTGTTTTCTGTGAGTTCGTACATATGTCTGTGTATGTGTACTTAATTCAGATCTGAAATAATTTTATTATTATAGGATATTAAGACTATGATTATTTCTATCCTGCCTCTTTTGCTACATATGCTTGCTGCAAAAATACGCTATCAAAGGCTGACCCTCTTGCTCTTCTCCAGAATCCCAGAGAAAGACCAAAAATGGACACTACCCCTGTCTAAACAAAAAGGGGGAATTGCTCTGGACCCAGCTCTGGACCTTGGCCACCTATGGGTTAGGAGACGCCTGGGGGTGTGAACCCGCCCACATGGGTGCTGGGAACGCCCCAGTAACAGGAGTGGCTCCGCCCATGAGGGAGGAACAGGGGAGGAGCTCAGGGGAGGAACAGAAGACTAGATAAGGGAGGGGACTGGGGAAGAGGAGAGCTTTTTTCCGATGCTATGTAAGCAATAAAGACCTGCTTGTTAAACTGCAACCGGGTGTTCTGTCCAGTTATTGCCCTCCTTCCCCAAAGGAGGGTCCGTGCGTCCGAAGACCGACGGGTCCCTGACGTCTGAAGACCGGGGAAAGGTATGTATCCAGGCGAAGGCTTGGGATAGGTCCCCGAGCACTCAAATAGTCAAAATATTTTTTTTAAATAACAGGGAGACACAGCCAGGATCATGCAAGATTTTTCAGTCTCAACATTAAATTATCAGAGTGCTTGGAATATAATATTGTGAAGGGTAAACAACTTTGGATTACAATCAAGAAACAACTACTCTGAAAATCCAGCTTATTCTTTCAGATGAAAATATGGATTTTCAATAACATGGAGAACTTTGAAACTTACCTTTTCAAAAGATCAGAACTGGAGAGAAAGTTTGTTCTACAAATATCAGAGCCCAGACATGTGTAAAAATGTAATTAGGTAAGAGAAAAATAGTCAAAAATATTAAAATTCATACATCCTTACACAGGTGAGACAATACTTGTGTACACTTGAAAATTGTATTTCTCCTATGAGAAATTTCCCCATGCAGAGGAAGACAGCAAAACACAAACACACACACACACATACACACACACACACACACACATACACACACACACACACACACACACACACACACATGCACCAACCCTCCAGAATCTGATCAACACTTTATAAAAATTATCTCTTAAGTATCTGTTTCCCTTAATTATAATTCCTCATACTGAAAAGAACTGATCTGTGAATATGCTCATCAAAAATATGCATGTACAATACTAACCTGACTATTCTCCACCGAGGAAAGGGTAGTAGGAAGGGAGGGTGGAAGAAAAGTTTGTAATTACACTTGATGGTTACCTAGCTGTGTGACCTCGGGCAAGTCACATTAACCACATTGCCTTAAATTAAAAAAAAAAAAACTACAGAAAGAAAAAAAAAAGAGAATTGCATTTCTCTCAGGATGAATAAAAGAAACATAATCAGAAAGAGGATGTGGGTATAAGTTGATCATGAAAATTATGATTTTTAGTAGATCCATTAGTTCATGAGGATCTTATTTCTATTGGAATATTTGGAATGAATGTACTTAGAAGCTGTGGATATAACTGGTTTATATATGGATTTTGCTTTACAAGCTATTCTAACTCAAAAAGTTGTACTTCTATAGTGAATGTTGGAGGGAATATATTTGAAAAAAAGTATGGATCTAAATTTATTATAACTTTTTGAACAGTATTTCTAATGGGACATTTCAAAGGACTGGGCTTGGCATGAAGGTATAATGTGATAATGATGTTTAGAAGTCAAACAATCAATCAATCAACCCTTGAGAATTGCTATTCTATCAGGAGAGATAAAAGGAGTGTACTTTGACAGAGGATGGGGGTACAAGACAAGTATAAAACAACACATGAAAAGAATAATAATACGGGGATAAAGAGTACAAAGGATCTATCCCAGTAAAGGAAAAGAAGGAAAAAGGTGAGCAATGAGGAAATCTTAATCTCAACAGACTTGGCCCAAAGAGAAAATAGCACATTTTCCCAATTGAGTTTATTTTATCCTATCCTACAGCAAATTGGGAGAGTGAGGGGAAAGAAATGAGAAGACACTTACAAAAGGAGGGGGAAATTAAAAAAAGTGAAATTAAAGTTAAAGTAAAAGTTAAAAAAAGTAAAAGTAGAGAGAGGAAAGGAAAGAGAACTGATAGAAGGGAGGAAAGATCTAGAGACTGAAGGAAAACATTGGTGAGGATAGAAAAGAGGAAAGAAAAAAGTATAGAGAGAAAGATAGAATTTTGGGAAGTACAGATGGTAGTAATCATAACTGTAAATATGAATGGGATGAACTCTCTCAAAAACAAAAACAGACAACACAGTGAGTTACACCAGAATTCAAGAATAAGTTCTTTACTAAAACAGATTTGAGGAAGTAAGGGTAAAGGTAAATAACTGGAGTAAAATTTTCTTCAGTTGAAGAAATATTTTGTCCTTCATTCTTGAAGAAGTCCATGACATCAAGGAGGTGATGTCATGACAAGCACATGATTAGATTTCAGTGAGGGTGTGCATTGTTAAATCACACTCTCCTCCAGAGTCATCTGGATCTA